>NW_004797703.1:171021-186502 GCF_000002075.1 Aplysia californica
AGGCATTATCGTGAGAATATACCCTGAAATGTCATTGATTGCTAGGCTACTGTTTGAAAAAGCCCATCTATTGCCTTAGGTTCAAAGACAAATAAATAAAACATTCGTACCACCTGAAACCTTCATAACAGATGTGTCATCGCATCAGATCCCTGTCAATAGGATGTCATAGCCTTATAAAATGAAGTCCGGGAACTCACAAGATGGAAGAAACTAGGATAGCTTAGGGAAAGTCAGTGACAGCCGGGGCTACTGCGTATTACTAAACAGTCGTTCATTCGACAAAGTTAAACTTAGTGTGGCAAGGAATAGCAGCCGACTTGTTAGTTTTCAGTCCCTCTAGCAGAGTTATGACTTAAGAATTTCTCTCATAAAGTTAAACAACCTATTTGTAGAATGCCCATTTTGGTCAGGTATTAAACTCATAGGAAATATTCTTAGAACGTGTTATTGTTTTCTTACGTGGAGTCTTATTGATAGTTTGTACGAAGTTTTGAAGTTAGAATATCACATGATCGTGAGGAAGAGTAGGCGTAACATGTACGCATGAGGAGAGTTAACCCAGCAATAAGTAGAACG
Source organism: Aplysia californica (assembly GCF_000002075.1). Classification (NCBI taxonomy): domain Eukaryota; kingdom Metazoa; phylum Mollusca; class Gastropoda; order Aplysiida; family Aplysiidae; genus Aplysia; species Aplysia californica. The sequence goes on from NW_004797703.1 coordinate 171,601, forward strand.
CACTTTTACAAAAAGTACTACTAGATACATCTACATGCAAGTTTCTCATGATAATTGACCCTAAACAGTTGTTATTTGCAGATTGGGACTCTTTGACCAGTGGTAATTATAGAGAAGTTAAGAAAAAGTCATTTGATTTCGATCAAATATCACTGAGACGACTCCACTGAGCTATGTATTCCGGAATTTAAAAATAATAAAGGATGGCCAGTAATAAATTGAAACTAAATGATGACAAGACAAAAATAATGTTGAGTGGAGACACAAAAGCCATTAGAGATATCCCAGAACTACAAATTGATATTTGTAACAATACCATTTGTTTTTTTTTTAAGTCTTCAAATCTAGGGGTTCAGTAAGTTTATGATATTATTCTATGTCCTCCCAAATTAGCCAGCTCTCCAAAAGTATCTATTTCTAACGATCGTGAATTGTCACTGTAAGAAATTATTTAACTAAAGCAGCAGCCAAGACATTTACAAAAACACCTATTTTTACCAAAATGAGATTACTATAATGCTATTTTATTTGGTTTTGATGGACGAAGAATTACCAAAGTTACAAGTACTAAAAAAAAAGCAGCAAAATTCATAATGAAACAAATGAAATCAGCGCACGTAACAACAATTCGGAAAGAACTACACTGGCTGTCAATAAAAAAAATGATTCAATAAAAAAGTGCCGTTTTCTGTAATAAAATCCACTTCTTTTAAAATTCATTTTCATAAATTTAAATTCAGCTAACTACTCACGTCGGTTAATTAAACATGGGGGCGCCCAATTGGCTCAGTTGGTATCGTGCTGGACTAAGGAGAGGACAGCTCTGGTTCGTAGCACAGACTGAGCATTCTTGAACTCGGATCATTTAGTGGAATTTCCAATTCTGTCAACCAATATAATTGTCGTAGTCCCTTCGAAGACGACGTTAAATTAGGAGGCCTAAACTCTTAAATAAACGAAATGTATTGATAAAGGTGTTAAACTACATTACTTACTACTTACCAGGAATGATAATATGATCCGATAACTGAAACTATGCACTAAGACCTGTTGTAGACAAACCATATAATTTCCAAGTAACATTAGATATCAGGAATACTGGTCAGACAGCCACCTGTGTAAGAAAAGCACCGTACATACTACAGACCATTTCAACTTCTCACTTTGTGTGCTTTTAAAATACAGACATCAATAAAAGTTAAGGACCACCTTGACAGACCATCGAATCAACATGCCTCATGACGAAACCTGGGAGACTTTTATGGTGCCAGAGCTTTGGCATAGCTGCAAGATGGAGTTGGAGCCCGAGAAGTTGCCAGTTGTCACACTCTGTCATTGTCCGACTGAGGCTGCGTCATCAAGCCACTGGATCCATCCAAGAGCGCCCGCATGCAGGTCGACCCAAGAAGACCACTCAGAGTGTTTGCAAGTGGTCCTTAACTTTTGTTGAACTCTGTATGTTTTATTTATCAATTAATTTATTTAAAAATAATATCAATAATTAATACTGTCCAAGACGCACACCTATTAAAACTAGTCACTTTTTTCGGCAATGAATGGCCATCTTGGACAATTCCGGCTGTATTTAACCTGAATCGATTAAAATAACAACAAGAAGAACAACAACGGCAGCAGCAGCAGCAACAACAACAACAACAACAACAACAACAGCAACAACAGCAACAACAACAATGACCAACATTATAAAGCAATGGATTCTAAATGTGCCCAATTATCTGCTCCAAGTCCAGGATTTATCGCTTCGAAAACTTGACCAACTTCAAAGTCAAGTACATCGTCTTTCATCTGTGCGTCGGTCTCTCCTTTCCTGCCGACACTACACAGATCGACCTGAATGCATTAAAAGCTTGTACACAGTGTAATACTTTTTCGGCGGCGATATTCTTTGACCACATTTTGTGACGACAGTTGCAAGGCAACAAAGAGCAGCCGCGAGTATTGAGCTGTAACAACGTAATAGCTTGTCGAATTTGTACATTAAGTTCTAGAATTGACATTTGTAGCCTGGGAAATTACAGGATTGACCAAGTTCTAAACGGGGTTGCTTGTTTTGTTGAGTCATGTTTCAAAATGGAGACAGGTACAGAACAAATAAACACTGGAACATGTTGAAAACGTTCATGTGTCATCGGGGTGAAATCATGCTCAAGTAAAAAATTAAGTCGAAGAAACAGACAATTTCTCGCCCTTTGAGTAATTTTTGTAGACTGTTTTGTTTTCCCGGAAGGGGTGAAGGGGGGGGGGGGGGTTCAACACCTTTTATGTCCATTACAAAATACAATTATTCTTTTTGTGGATTGTGCTGAAAAAGGTAGATCAAAGGCATCGAAAAAAAAAATTAAATTTACAGTTTCAAAGGGCATTCAAGCTTTGGAAATTACCTAACTTTGACGGTCATTTTCTCATTAATTTTACTTCTGACAGTAGGTGACATTCACCTAATTCATTAACAAATATATTGAATTCTATTCAATACTGATAAGTATTGTTTTCTCATAAAAATCAAGACAATTAAACGACATTTAAGATGATACCAATAACTACATATGCCCCAAAATTGACGAGCACCTGATACTCCCGTACGGTGACACGTTAAATTTTTTCGAGGCGACTAAAGTTATCTCGTCCACTATTATAGTCGTACCTGCTCTGACGGCCACTTGTCTAAGACAATCATCTGTACTACCGATTTCTGTACTTAGTAAATACCAGATATTGCAATGTTTCCACGCCTACAAATCAGCACCCTTTGACGAAGTAGATCTCTACCGCCGTCGGTAGAGCACGTCAGGGATCATAATTATAAAAGCTCCCATAGTTACGCGTTTTAGTAACAAAACGCATCTTCAAATTTCGAGAGTGTAAGGTGACCGGTTTCAGCAGTTTCAGACACATGTCTGAGCTGTCATGACTTTAAAATGTATTTGCAGCACATGAGAAAGAAACATTGGAAATTTTAGGAGAAAAAAATTTATCTATCGACAAAATTAGTCTTCAGTATTGCTTCGGGTGCGATGTAAAAGAACATCGCCTTTGCTTTATATAGGATTAATAAACAGCCTCTCTGAACTTTGTAAATTATGCGGTGAATCTTCTCTCAGCTTCATTTACTTTTACTGAACGTTTTTATTTCCAAATCTTAGTTTGTTATAAAGAGCTGTGTTTTAAAAATGATATAAAGTGTGCTAATAAAGGCGTAAAAAACCCTTGCTTTTTATGTCAGCAAGACCAAGGTTCATATCCGTATAAAAATGCATTCTTGTCTGTGAAGTTGTCAAGCCACTCGACCAGTATGGTTTGGTTGTATCAGAGATGAAACTAAATTCAGAGGACCTGCGTCTTAAATTACTGAGCAATATTAAAGCAGATCGAGGATTCAGTTTAAGAAACCCGTATGCTATTTTATTTTTAAATCGAAACTTTGGCTTTTCCGTGGCCGTATATCTTTCTTGGTTACATATTTGTTTTCGATGTGAGGATCGGACTCTAAATAAGTTAATTACTGATTACGATGTGAGGGAGAAAGATCTGCAGCCACGGTAAAGGTAAACTAATATGTTGATTTTAGGTTTAAAAAATGGCATACAGGTTTCTTGAACTGAACGGTTGATGTGTAAATATGTACATACCTGCTGGCCTCTAAGTTTTAATGGACAAAGTTTCGAGGGACAACGGAAAAGACGCCTGTAAAGTTCACGCTTGAAACAGTAACGCTTCAAAAGGTGAACAAAATACCTTCGTCTTCTCCTTTCAGTCAGGCCAGATCATACGTCGAACAGGAGGGATGGGGCAGACTGCATCGATCATGTGGACAAGGAACTCTGCGAGAGGAACATCAGCAGCTGTGGATCAGACATCCTGGTCCAGACACTTTGTCCAGTCACATGTGGCTTGTGCGTGTCCAAGGCCTCCACAGGTCCAGGCACGTACACTTTTTCTATTCTTTAGTGCTATTGTCTTTTTACTTATAGTGCCGGTTTGCTCGTCTCGTCGCTGGTTTAATTGCGTATTGTAATTTTTGGTATCAGTATATTATACTAGTGATCAAAAGATAGAGTGGTGTCGGTTGACTAGTGGTTAGGTAACTGGACCCGTAGTTGTGAAATGTTGGGATCAGGTATTCGAGTCTCAGCTCTATATCAAAGATAGTACATAACAAGATGGGCCACTCGGCCAAAAAAGTGTCCGCCGGAAGTCCGCTCTTTGCTTCAGATGTTTTGAAGCTCTCTTTTGTTTTTCCAGAAGAAGAATTGGAATAGCACCTTGCGTGCACAGATCGACTGCTGTTCATCAGCAGTTCGGGTTCGTTCAGTGCAGAGTTTTAGATTTAAAAAAATTTTGATGACCTCTCATCTTTCATTTTACAGTCAAATTAAACGAAGAAAACAATCACCCCTTCCTCCGGGAGAGTTTTTTTTGTCAGCGTAACCATTTTTAAAAAAAGCGTTCTTCCGAAATTTATCCAAAAACTTGCTAGTTTCACTTAGATTTTTTAAACTCAAGTAGGGTAACTCTGTTCGCAAAGGGTGCGCATTTGCGAAGAGGGCGCCACCGAATTCTGAGGGCGCCACCGAATTTTGAGGACACTCTTTTAATTGAGTCAAAGAGAGGAGTGGACCCTCTTGCTATGTAGACTCTTTATCTATTCGACGTTGTGTCCCTGGGAAATTTCCCATTTAATTTTGGGTCGATCCTTTCGGAGATGGACTTTAAACTCTGAGGTCCAGCCTCTTAAATAACCTAATAGTGTTGATAGGGGCGTTCCTATATAACATACCATTTCACCTTTTCTTTCTCAAAAGACAGGTACCACTTTTTGATTGTGTAAAAATTATCTAGTCTTTTGAGTCTTTACAAGTTTTCTTTTGCGTGAGTCATACTAAGTACTTTGAAAAATAGGAAATGTTACTAAAAAAACAACAACATTTTGGCGCTTTAATTACTCTTTACAGCACAATATCAAATAATCGAAAACTGGCGTTTATTTTTCCCCACAGTGTGGCAGTTTTTTAAAGTTTTGTTTGTGCTTTTACGAAGTTTAGAACAGTTTTTACCAAAAGCTGCGATAACATAATTTGACTATTGTAATCCTAGAAACATACACAACTTCAGAGAAATCGAGCCTTCGGGCGAGCTCCTCGCGTTTCTGCTATAGCCTGGACATTTGGCGTCAGTTTTCTTTTTTTTCTGTTGGCCTCAACAGTCCTTGCAACCACAGAAACGTACAGAACATGACGATTGCTCGATATCTCAGATGTTAAGTTAAACCTACTATATTTCTTGAATCGTAATAACCAAATGTTGTCAAGTTTGGTTTTTTTTTCATATATAAACACAAACTTAAAGTGCATTATAAAAAACTAAACAAATGAAAGAAAAAATCCGCCACATGATCGGGGAAAAACATCCAAGTTTTCAATGAAAAAAAAAGTAGCATTGGTTGTGTGAATACAAATTAAATTAAAGATCCAACACTTTGTATTAATAATGTGACCTACTATTTTGAGCACTTTGTATTAATGACGTTTCTTTTGATCGCCTGTATATTTATGCCCATGTGTATATTTTTCTTTCTGAGTTTTTGGCTTGTGTCTTCATATTATTTTCAACTTCGTCTTTCGGAATTCGTGTGGCGATTAGGCGCTTCGCCGTTGCACCCATATCACATGAGTTCGATTTCCAAGTGGTGGAAGTTTTTGAAATAAGCATCCTGATTGTTCACTGTGTACCACCAAAGGTTGACCCTGACACTCTGGGGTGAAGCCTGCCTAATCATTGATTTAAAGTGTGTCGATGTGGACGGAAAAGACCAACTTTAAAAGGGACACTTTTTTGAGGGGGGGGGGGATTTGGTTCTTATCTCTCTTTCGTCCCCCCCCCTCTCTCTCCTTCGCTCCCTCTCCCCCAACCCTCTCTCTCTCTCTCTCTCTCTCTCTCTCTCTCTCTCTCTCTCTCTGCTTGCATCAATCTCTCTATGAGAGCATGTGTGCGAGCCCGTATGGGTAATATATTGCTTACAATAAAATTCCAAACCTTTCTATTTACACTTTCTCGAGATATAATATATACAATAATGACAGAATATAGCATAACACATTTAGGACTGCGTTAAACTTATTTATTATATTGTATGATTTAAATAAACACGCGCTAGGACTAGATAGTAAACATGAGGAAAGAATTGTAACTAACATCAAAATTATGTTTAAATATAATGCAATACAGCATGTGTTTAAAAAAAAAAAACCCAAGAAGAATCACATACAAAATACCTTGTGTATGATTACAATAATAATAATCAAATCCACACGTTAGAAGCCATAAAACATAGGTGAGGCAGCGTGGTGGAATCAGGCGCTCGTCAAAATAATCAAAGTGAAGAAACTTGCATTTTTCCCCAGCTTTGTGAATTTTAGTCAAATTTTTATTTCTTGGCTCAACACCTTTCATGCCCATTAAAAAACTAATTTCTGTGTGGATTTTTCTGAAAAACGTCATTTAAAGGCACAAAAAATGACAATTTTCTATTACCTCGGACTCTTAAGCTTAGGAAATAACTAATCTTTGGCGGCGATTTTGTCACTAATTTCACCCCTGAAAACAGGTAACCCAGCCTCCTTCATTCGCAAATATCTCGACTTGTATTCAAGATAAATGGATATTTTTTTCATCCAAATAAAGACAAGTGAACAAGCTTTTAGATGATAACGATAACTCTACATGCCCAAAAATTGACGAGAGCCTGATTCCACCACGCAGCTTCACAGTCTTAGAGAAAGAGACAACAATCAGATAAGTTACAATAACATTTTGAAATTCACTATGCATAGAGAAATGAACAACAAAAAGAGCAGTAGCAGATGACAAGTGTCAATAAAAGTTATTTGTAGTAGTGGGTAGTGGGTGGGTGCTCTGGTGTGGTTTGTTCCTTGAGCTTTCCTATCGTCCTTAACTCTCCTCCTAATTTTTTCCGTTACGTTTTGTAACTTGTAACACATCTAACTTTCAACACTTATATGATCTACTTGTGGAGGAAAGAAGGAACGTTAAACCACGTCAGAGCCCACACAAATCAACCACTGCATTGTTTTGAAAGCTGCCTAGACTGCTATGACAACGCAACCTAAGTAGTCCAAACCAACGCTCTTGTTCTGCTGAAAAAACAGGGTGTTAAAAAAAAACACCAAAAGAGTAACACCCTTTCTGTTCTCAAATAACTTGTTACAGGACGGGTGGAGTTTGTTACAATTTTGCCATTTTCTCTACCTCTCTCTTTCTGTACTCTCTCTCCCTCCCCCCTCTCTCTCTCTCTGTCTCTCTCTCTCTCACTTTCTCTCTGTCTCTCTCTGTCTCTCTCTCTTTCTCTCTCTCCCTCCCTCCCCTTCTCTTTCCCGCTCTCTCTTCCTCTCTACTCTCTACACCTGTCTCTATCTCCTATTTTCCTCTTGTCTCTCTCTATCTCGCGCTCCCTCTCTGTCTCTCTCTCTCTCTCTCTCTCTATCCCTCCCTCTCTCTGTCTCTGCTTGCTCCCACCCCTCTCTCTATCTCTCTCTCTCACTCTCTCTCTCTCTCTCTCTCACTCTCTTTCTTACTGCCCCTCTCTCTTTCTCCAATCCAAAGCTAATGGACCTACCAGGGAAAAGAGGCACAAACACTAAGTGAAATATTGCAGAACCCACAACGGGACAATAGCGTTACTAAAACACAGTATTGTGGCTCGCTGTCGGCTCAGGTGTTATCGTGTTGGCCTTTGAAGTATGGAGCAAAAGATCCCGAATCCAATCCCCCAAAAAGACGTTCTCAGATTGGATTGTTTTGGAGAGGGTTTTTTGTTTTTTTTTGGCTCTCTATCTTTCTGGCTTGGTCCTATCGGAAACGGACGTTACATTCGGAGGTCCCGCCTCTTAAACAGTTTTACAAAACTTGCAACTTTGTAGTAGATGTTAAACTTAATTTCTCTAACAAATTTTGGGGGTTTTTTTTGTTTAACCTAAAAAAAAAATAGTTATCTAAAACGTTTTTGAATTCATTATTTGTATTTATATATCTACTTATTCTTTTAGAGAGTTGGGGGCCGGGTTGAAAAGTTAATGGGCCTACCTGTGGATGTAGCACAAAGGTACGTCAAATAAGGCAGAATCCATTAGGAGGAACAATGACGTTCCCTAAATGGTTTTGGTACTGGCTTGATGCCAGTTATCGACAAGCATGTTTCTGTCTAAAGTCTGAACGACGTAACTGCAGTTTTATGAGTATGAGAAAACGCGAAAAACGCTTGCTGAGTATTATTGAGATCAGAAACTTATGAAGATGTATCACTTTGAAAACTCATGACGATAATCTAGGATGTTGGTGCAAAGTCCTGCCTGTCACAATAGAATGATATAAATAAGATATTAATAACAAATGGAACCCAAAACCTCAATTTTGTCACAAACGTTTATGTGCCCTTGGAAGCCAGAATGGTTTCGTTTCACTCAGGGGTTTAATACTCATAGTATAGTTTTGTTTTGTTTCTTTTTCCTTACATGTGCTACAAGAGATTTTAAATGGAGCCTGTAAGCCAATTAGAACAACAATTTCCCTGGATCTAAATGCAGGCATCAGGTCCTTTAAAGAGTAAAGGTCTACATCTCAAAGTATGGAAGAATTACATCTTGTTTAAATGAAGGCGTATTTTACGGCCTCATCGACATAAATTAGATTTCATAAGAGGTGACTTTATGACTGCTTGTCCGGACCAATCCAGGGTGACAATATTACAACTTCCCAGGTGACTTGACGAAATAATTATTATTCTGACTCAGGAATGGAACTCGAGTCTCCTGCGTTCTACAACGATGCCTGTAACTGCTACATCATAGACATCGATACAATTAGAACGAGAAGAAAACTTGGTGCTTGATAAATTGCAAAATAAGGAAATTGACAAAAGGGAGACCTTTGCTACACTGTTGCTCCTTTCACAGCCTTGAAAGCATTGACAGTTTTGTTTTGCACAATGCATTTTATTTAATTTGTTGACTTTTGTCATCAACTGCTAAGAGGGGTCCTAACACAAAGATTTCTGAGAAATATTTTTTGTAATATTTTTTTTTTCTTGGGGGCGGGGTGGGGGGGGGGGCGCTTTCTGACATGCCCCCGGGAACTTTTGTATCGGAAAAGTGTTTTTGTGAGATGAGTCCTCCTTTTTCTGGTTTTATCAAATTAATAGCAAAATTGCTTCTTCCTCCTGATTGTTTCAGAATTGAAATGGGTGGGGTTTTTCCAGCTTAATTTGTTTTTTTTTTATATTAGAGAAGCCTTTGGCCCACCTAGGAGGCGCCAACGGATAATAGCAATAATAATATAATAATAATAATAATAGATAGCATTTGTATAGCGCATATCCCCGCTCAACAGCAGGCTCTATGCGCTTTACACTATATTATTACCCCAGCAGACCATAGAACACTCCGAAACATTCTCAGCTTCCCGGGAAGCATACAGTGCGAGCAGCCGATTAAGCGCTCAAACACTAACAAACTGACAAGATCTTTCGCTGTCTATAGCCGGGTACCCATTCCCACCTGGGTGAAGTGAGGAAAATTCGTGTAAAGTGCCTTTCCCAAGGACACAACGTCGGGCCCTTGACGGGATTCGAACCCACGACCTTACGGTTACGAGTCCGAGAGCCTAACCACTAGGCCACCGACGTTATAATAACAATATACCAGTTGAAAGCGCATACCGCCACTAAAAAAACTAGTGTTTTACACTTTACAATCTAAACTATTATTACCTCAACAGGCCCAACAACACCTAAAATCCTTTTAGGTTTCCCCGGGCTTTCAATTTTCATTTCGTCAGGAATTTTTAAACACCTTAGCTTTACTCTTTTGCTACTGCTGATTGATCAAACAGTTCAGGAAATATATGTTACATGCCGCCCAGGCCAAAACATAAACTGTAAATAAAACAACATTGACATTTGTCAGATAAGGACGGAAACGCGAAAAACAGCTGGTATACTTACATGATTTAGCATTGGTAGTGGAAGAGAAGAGAGCACTTTTGTCAGTACATGATGCTTGGACATGTGTTGAGTTTTTTTCTTTCAAAAAACTATTTTGACTCATGAGCACATTTTCGCTTTTAAAGTTATTGCCAGGGGATTTAGAATTGGTGGTGATACAGAATAGATCCGTTTCAAGCATAATATTATTATTTGCTGGGTTCGATCCTAACTGGGTTAAGAACAAATTCTTCTTATTGAAGGAATCAGTTGGAGTAACAACATTTCTACCTCTAAATGCTTTCTTTACAATGATGTCATCAGCATTTTGTCCTTTAGTGGAATCAGTTTTGTCGTTCGAGTCGGACGGTGTGGTCAGAGTGTTGTCGGGTTGTGGGGAAAAACGGAGCTGCACCACTGTAGCAACGACGCAAGCACCATTCAAAATTAATAAGCTGAAAATGTAGAAAACGATGACGGGGAATGTGTCCGATCTTTGTGGAAGATGCTCTGTCACAGCCCCCATGAAGAGGGTTAGGGAGAGGAACATGGTGGTCGAGAAGGAAGCGCGCTCACCGCTGGTCTCCGGGAGAACGAACACAAGGGAGTTAAGCGCCGACATGAACACTATGGGGAATATCATGTTTATCACGAAGAATTTGGGTTTTCTTTCTAGATTGATGACCACCTCGAAAATCGAATACAAATCTGGATTAAGCGTTCTGATGGCTTGACGATGTTTAATATGAAGAACATCCCATTCTCCGTTTGTAGTATAGTTCTCATTCCTGCCCCCATCTTCATCTGCCAAGACGCATACCTCACGCTGAGAGTTATAAGACACGAACATTATCGCGCATTCCTGCTTGTCAAATGGGAAGTAAGTAAAGTCCATTCTGCAGGAGGTAGAGAAAATCGCCCCAGGTGACCAGTTGGACAGTCCGTCATTTCTGATAAAAGCAGGCATGTAATCATCATCAAAAACATCCCTTTTCGCTACAGAGTTTCCAATCAAGCTTCTTGGGCGCCACATATCCAGGGGGTTCGGTCGAAGGATGTAAATATTGCTGTAGTTTGCAGGGTTCCAAGTTCGAACCTCGTCAAACCACGTGAAGTTGACCCAACCATTCAAGTCCATCGTTTCGTCCACTTCATTGACGGCTAGTAGACTGATGATATGGAACTGCACGTAGACCGTGAGAGTGTGAGACTGGTTGAGTACAGGCCGGGCGCGAGAGTCATATTGTCCGGTGGTCATGTCTTTGTACAGACGAATGTAGTCGTCGTATGGTGACGTCATTGCCACTGGTGTTGGCAGCGATGACGTCAGCACCAGCAGAACAATGGTGGTAAAATACCGAAGTGCCATCCTTGGGAGCACACAGTAATTTGTGTCTGGTTTGAAAGCAGCTTTGAGATGAGAGAAGATATAATTTTTTATTTGATCTTGTTAAAGAGAAATTTGTTACGACATGCTAAACAAACACTCATCACACTCACCAGTCAAGACTCTCCCTTGTCCTTTCTCTCCCTCTCTCTTTTTCTCAGCCCTAATGACTTATTATTCCGATGTGTTTCTCCTATCTCAAACAACAACAACAACAACAACAACAACAACAACAAAAGCTATACTAAAATGAAATAAACACAAGTTTGAGCTAGACTTCCTAAAAATCTTAAAACGTTATACTTTCTTATCACTTCTTTCAATTAACATCACGGATGTATTCGTTCAAATCTAGGCAATAAGAACACTCACATGTATGAAAAGGTAACAGTGCAGATAACAAGCTTTTACACTTGGGAAAGCTAGCATTTCAGCAGTTGTATGATGCACAGAAAGAAGTTCACTGTTTGTGGTAAGGTTTTCATTAGAGAAAAGAATTCTATATTTCGTTATAAAGTATGATCCATTAAGAACGGATAAATGCAACGCATAACTTGTTAATACTATTAACTCAACACTATTAGCTCAACAGGAAAAGAGCACTACAAGAAGCGTGAAGAAAGCCCTTTACTTCTTAATGAAATATAATATTCAAAAGTAACTTACTTTTTTTTCGAGAGCGGGGTGGGAGGGGGGGGGGCTCTCGTGGCCTTGGCGTAAGGAGTTCGACTCTCATTTAACAGGTCCGTGGTTCAAAACCTGGCAACGGTAGATCATTTTTCTTCCATAAAATGTCCACCCTTTACCTCCTTTTCTGCTCTCTAGTCATGTCCTTTCATCTGTGTTCACCTCCATTCTCTACCCCTACCCTTAGTGAGCTCACAAATTTGTTTCTATTTTCTTTTACACGAAATGTAACTTCTTCCCACCCCACCCACAATGCTTTTCACTATTGAAAAGGCAATAATAGTTGAGGTACCGTACCCTTTGTCTTTTAAAATGGGATAAAAATTATAAACTGTATTGATGCACAAATGTAACAGACATTGTTAGTTTGTGTCGCTGGGTTCCTTAACCTACGACTACTACTAATAACGATAAAGCGTACTCTCACTGCTCCTCCCCTTAACCTATCATATTTGGCTTTCCTTCATCTCTGGCCGTAATCACCGCTCATTTTTTTTAAAATATAGAGATAGATCTATATGTATGTACATATAGGCAGCAGTAATAGTAATGAGATGAATGGGTTTAAAAATCATAAAATAAGTCTGATCGATTGGCTGATTGAATTCAATAAGCTTAGGTGTGTATGATTCGTATGAAAACAATATGCATGTAGAGACCGAGACTCTATGCAGTTGCGATCGCCGTAAAACCCTCTACTAAAAAAATAAAAGATACAGGTCTGTACAGCATTAATTATTGTGCACTCACACTCACAATGGAAAGCAATCTACTTATTAAATGAAGTTTTTTTTAATCAAAAATTTCTGTTATTCTGTAGGGGCGTTGTAAACCTTGACACAAAACACTGAAGAGAATGTATCCATAGTGAAGAAACTAGTTCAACAAGACCAGCGTATAACTGTTAAACAGCTTTCAAGTGGAACGAGAATCAGTGTAGGGTCAATTGGAACGATTCTTCAGGACCAGCTTAACATGAGTAAGATATCTGCGCGGTTGTTACTCCTCCTTTTGACAAGCGAGCAAAAAAAGCAGATGGTTGAGTCCTGCAAAACTCTCCTTTGAATTGAGTCCAATGACACAAATGTTTTAAAAAACGTGGTGACTATGGATGAAACATGGATTTATCATTTTCAACCAAAATAATAAAAAAATCCTCCTTGCAATGGAAAACCCCTTCTTCCCCCTCACCAAAGAAGTAAAGGTGACACCGTCAAGTGGAAAAGCCAAGCTGTCGTGTTTCTGGGATTGTGAAGGTATCATCATGACTGACTTCCTGGAAAATGGAAAAACAGTCACAGGAGAGTACTACTCGGGTTTTCTGATAAAATTGTGGTCCCTATTGGTGAGAAAAAGGCGCGAAAAACCCGTAATGGGATCCTCCTACTGCATGACAACGCCCATGCGCGCGAGGCACAACAAGCAGTCCAGACAGCAGAACAGCGCAGCTTTGAAACCATGCCACACCTCCTAGAATAACCCCAGACTTAGCCCCCTCCGACTTGTTTCTGTTTCCTTATCTTAAAAATCACTCAAAATACGTCGTTTACATGGCAACGAGGACGCCATTGAACCTGATAAGACTGGTTAGGTGGCAGAAGTGTGATACTCTGAATGGTGACTATGTAGAGAAATAAAAGTATGTGTGCCAAGTTACAAAGCTCTAACATTATTCATTCATATTTAGACCAAAGACTTCTTGAATCCCCCCCCCCCACTCGTATAACAGTAGGCTTCGGCCGCCATCCGAGCAAAATTGAGAGAAAAAAAATGCAAATGCTTAATGTGAGAACAACTAACGAGTGTCTCGCGCGTCATAATATGACTTTATGCAAATGTGAACGCAGTAAAACTGTTACTAAATCAAAACAAAAAATCAAATTTTTAATAAATAATTTACGTTTACAAAGTCAAACGTGAGAATAGAAATTCATTCACTCACGAGAACACAAAGTTCAGTACTGACGTTCAATCAACCTCGTTTGCTCGACAAAAAAAAAAAATGATTTCAAAACGTGTCCAAGTCGTAACTGAACAATATGCCAGAATAATAACAAAGTCATAAACATGCCATCAAGGTCTCTCCAGTTTTTGTTTGCTTTGTTGTTGTTGCTGTTGTTGTTGTAGTTGTTGTTGTTGTTATTGTTGTTTTTATTGTGTTTTTGTTGTTGCAGTTGTTGTTGTTGTTGTTAGCCTTTTTAAAAAAATAACCTGCAAGTATTGTGCCTGAGTATTTCTTTAAAATTCGCAAAAAGGCAAAGTTTCTAATAATTGACTTACTTGCTGTCCCTCCGGTCAGATTAGGGATGATCTTCCTCCGAAAAGACACATTCATAAACGATCCTTCTACACAAGATTTTGCGCTGAAGTGCTGATTTATAAAGATTGTTGGGTTGTTGTTTTTTTTCGAGTCTTCAGTAGCAAAGATATTTTACAAATTTGCATAAGTACACATTAAGCGTATATTTCATATCTTCAGTAACAAAGGTATTTTACTGAATTGCGCCAAAAATATCGATATCCCAGAAACATTTGAAAAACAAAGTTGGTTTTGGAAATAACTCAAATATTAACTACAAGTCGACAAGCCGCAGTACTTATAGACTGGTACCAGAGCCAGTTGAGAGCTGAAGGGAATCTTGTTTGACTGGAACGCAGCGGTGTGAGCCTGGGAGTGTGTGGTGAGGGTTAAAGTACATTTTGGTCTCCCTACTCCACATCCACGAATAAATAAATTATTGGAAGTGATTTGCTCACAGTTTTGCCACGTCTTACGAGAGAGAGAGAGAGAGAGAGAGAGAGAGAGAGAGGAA
>NW_004797703.1:188269-224679 GCF_000002075.1 Aplysia californica
ACTGCTTTTTTCTCTCTCTACCTCCCTCTCTGACTGTCTGTCTGTCTGTATGTCTGTCTGTCTGTCTATATCTATCTATCTATCTATCTATCTATCTATCTATCTATCTATCTATCTATCTATCTATCTATCTATCTATCTATCTATCTACCTTTCAGTCGGTGATCTACCCCCTACTGATACTGCAGAGACTTAACTTAGTCCGCAAAAAGAAGAAGAACAGCACCCACCTTTCATCTCATCAATTTTCCAGTCAACATAATGTAGCAGCATTTCTCTCTACTTGTTTTTCGTCAAACGGTACAAGAAATATGTATTAAAAGACAGCCAAGTTATCGTGTAGGCTATAAATGAAACGACATTGATGTTTATCAGGTAATAATTTAAACAGACAAAACATCGGTTCCAGAAAAAGGTTTTAGCATTGGTGGTAGAAGAATATAGACCGGTTATGTCTGTACTTTTCGACTCGGATTCGAACTGATCAGAGAACAAGTTTGTCTCATTGATGGAATCAAATGGTGTCACAACATATCTGCCTCTGGCTGTTTTGGTATCAGTAATACTATCGAGAGATTGTCCTAATTTCTGGGAAACTAAGTTCGTGGTAGGGGGATGTACAATTTCCTTTCCTGCGAAAGTTTCATCATAATTTCTGCTTTTAAGTACAGTTTTGACGTCAGAGTATGTTTTTGAAGCCACGGATTTGCTTGGTCTTGTGTGACAACGGAGCTGCAACACTGCCGCTATGACGCAAATGCAATTCAGAATGAAGAGGCTGAAGATGTAGAAGACGATGATGGGGAACGTGTCCGATCTATGGGGGAGCTCCCCGGTCACCGTGCCCATGAAGAAAGTTTGAGAGAGCAGCATCGTGGTCGAGAAGGAAGCGCGCTCGCCGCTGGTCTCTGGGAGTACGAACACAAGTGAGGACAACGCAGACATTATCACTAAAGGGATAACGACGTTGAATACGAAAAAGTCTGGTCTTCTCTGGAGCTTAAAACGGACAATGAATGCTGCAGGTACGTCTTTGTTTACCGAGGAAATTATCTCAATAGTTGAGAAAACGATATCCCATTCTCCGTTGGTGCTGTATGTGAATAGTCTGCCCTCCTGCTGACCCTTCGTGACTTTTACCTCACGTTCCGAGTTGTAGAAGAAGAAAAACATTCGGCATTCTTGCTGGTCAAATGGGAAATAAGTAAAGTCCATATCGCAGGAGGTAGAGAAAACTGAACCAGGGGACCATTTAGACTCACCGTTGTACTTGATAGAGGCTGGTATGTAGTTGTCTTCAAAAATGTCACTTTTTCCCACAGAGTTAGATATGATGTTTCGGGGACGCCACATGTGGGAAGGATCGGGTCGAATGACAGTAATGTCGCTATAGCATGCAGGGTCCCAGGTTCGAATTTCGTCATTCCACGAAAAATCGATATATGCATTTATGTCCATGGTTTGGTCTAATTCGTTTATGCGTAGCAGACTGACAATATGGAAAATGACATAAACTGTGAGAGGGTGAGATTGGTTCCGCACGGGTCTGGTGTGGGGGTTATATCTCCCTGTGGTCATCTCAGTGTACAGGCGACTGTAGTCGTCGTATGATGACGTCATCAATACAACAGATGGTAAACATGACGCTATTGCCAGCAAAAATGCTGTGTTCAATGGTCGACGAGGCATCATGGTCAGAAAATATAGTGTTTCGAGACACACAACTAACACAAACCGTGCTCGTAGCATTCGAGTTTTGCCGTTCTTTGGGACTTTTTGACTGCAAAAACTTGAGGACGTTTCTACATCACCGTTAGGTTGAATAAAGCTGGACTGTGATGCGGACTGCCCGGGGCAGGACACCAACGCCATGTCCTCTCCTGTATAGATTTTTAATCCAGAGCTTCTGCATTGTTGATAGCCATACAGTGGTCACTACCAAGGCGTCACACCCATGCCATAGCATTATCAGCACATGGAGATTCAGGCTGGGATAAGGTATTGGGACCAAGTAGCCGTCATTAAATATCGTCTCTTTGCATAGGTTTGAAGAGTCGATTCAAAACAGCTAAAAAGCAGAGAGAAAAATATTACGCCAAGTTATTACGAGAAATATTTAATTACATCTCTTACAACTCATTATACTTGAGAAAATATAGTGACACAGAGAATAGCTTTCAACTATCACTATTCCAATGATCTGCTGAAGGAAAGTGGCTGGGTTCTTAAGAGACACTTTAATTCCTCTTCTAATGTGGTTTATACTTTCTGAAAATAAAGTACTGAGTTTTGCAGTGTAACGGTCAGACTCTTCTCAAACAAAATTCTGAGTCCGATCCCCAATAGAGAATCTCCGTCTTTCTGCTTGCATGTTTAATCCCATTTAGCCCAGGCTGTCCCTACAGGGAAAAACGAAGGAACCTGCCTCCCAAACGATATAATGGGTCGTCAGGTCTTATAACTCTTACAATTACCATTACAATAATACGAAGCTAATATCCTTTAAAAATATATGTGTTTCAATGCCCGACGACATAATTGAAACCATTTAGGGGGTGGACTTTGAACCTGCCTGCTAATCCAGACTGATAGGGATACACTAGCAGGAAGATCAAATTACATGTTAAAAATTATTCCCAGACGGAGATCGAACTCAGGTCCTCTACGTGCGACGGGGCAGCCCCTGACCGCTACAGCACACACGCCGGTACACAAATGCTTACCTTTAACGAGACCCCAAAACAATATTCAGATCTAAAATTCACATCACCAAAAGGGCTCACAGTGTAGGTGCGAGTTTGCATCCAGAGACAAACTAATGAGGTTGACGGGTTCAGAGGTTCGAGGATCTAGCTCGGTCCGACGTTTAGTTCATGACCTAGGCGCTTTATAGGAATTCTTCCCTTCGGTCCAGTCGTTCAGGACATAGACATGGAAATAGGAGCGCCAAACTCTTAAACCACACTACAGTGTTCAATGGCCTTTTACCTACTTAGGGCATCAGTGTCGCCCCCCTCCCTCTTTCCACCACCTATCATAACCTTTTTAAACATGCACAATTTCATTTTGTTATTTCTAGAAAATGGTCGGTGGCACATCACTTCAGGCTTCTTATTATCATGACCACTAAAAAGTGACATGATGTGTCCCTTTTATTTAAGCCAAAGGTAGATGCTCATGGGTCAAATCAGATAATAAGGAACAATAAATTATTATTTCTGTTGCTCTTTGGGAATAATTATTTTCCTCTAAGTCCTTCATCTTGACGACAAACACGTTAAGAAAATGGTTGTTAATTAATGAAAATAAATCACATTCCTACCTATACGTTCTTGCAATATTTGGAGTCGGGCTGCTTCGACTCTGCCTGTCAAAACCAACTTCAGCCACGTCGGTGACTATGCCTTTG
The DNA here is from genome assembly GCF_000002075.1 of Aplysia californica. Taxonomy (NCBI): domain Eukaryota; kingdom Metazoa; phylum Mollusca; class Gastropoda; order Aplysiida; family Aplysiidae; genus Aplysia; species Aplysia californica. Next base: position 191,679 of record NW_004797703.1, read on the forward strand.
CAGAATACTGGTTATACTGAATACAATAAATTCCCATCCATGAAAATATACCTAGACATTGAACTATAATCTGTGGGAAAAATATAAATAATGAACTCCACAAAGTTTTTCTCCCTCTTGACCGTTCTGAAAGGTCCTGTAAACCGCAAGATGCCGCACTGAAATAAGAGCAAATTAAATCATCTAACTAGCTAAAACTTACTAACTAGCTTTGCTTGTTGAACGATTCGAACTCTCCTGCGACGCCAAACGATTTATTGAATTCTCAAGCCACGCTAAACGATTTTAAATCCCTAGCCACGCTAAACAAATAATTGAATTCTCCAGCCACGCTAAATGATTTGAAACTCCTTGCCACGCTGAACAATCAAATGAATTCTCCAGCCACGCCAAACGATTTTGAATTCTACAGCAAAACTACATGTAGAATTATCAAACGTCTAACATAATTGTCGTGTCCTATGTAAAACTTCGGTTGATGGGTTTACCACAAATGCTCGTGTCACACATGGTGCTCTTGAACGGCTTGTACTATAATAATAGCTAAGTAAATGAAAACTAAGCCTGAATAAACACCACTCTGTCAGGTCTTGTGTGGTCCCCTCCTCCCCACAATGATATTGAGTTTTTTGCTAGCCATAGCTGTATTGTCAGATCCGGGAATAAAAGCTTTGGTCTTGTTCAATGCCCCGCTTACTCTTCGAGAGTGTAAGTGTGTGAGAGTCAAGTGAATTTGTTTTCCCACATGCATATGGCAGGCAGTGGAGGTGATTTTTTTAAAAGGGATGGATGGAAACTGAAAGAAATATGCGTTTATAAAAGAGAGAGATATATATATATATACAGAGAGAGAGGGGAAAGAGAGAGAGAGAGAGGGAGAGAGAGAGTGGTGGGGGAGAGAGAGAGGGAGGGAGAGAGAGAGAGAGAGAGAGAGAGAGAGAGAGAGAGAGAGAGAGAGAGAGAGAGAGAGAGAGAGAGAGAGAGAGAGAGGATGTATTTTCGAGCAAAGAAAACATGTGTACGTGTGTATGTGGGGGGGGGGTGGGTGTGTATGTGTGTGTGTGTGTGTGTGTGTGTGTGTGTGTGTGTGTGCGTGCGTGTGTGTCTGCGAAAGAGAGAAAGACTATTTCGTGTGTGTATATTTTTCGTCCGAAGTCTGCCTTAGAAGTAAGTTTCCATTACCCTGCCCCTAGGGCTCTCGTGGCCTAGAGGATAAGGTGTTGGCCTCTCGTTCAAAGGTCCCCGGTTCGAATCCGGGTAGTGACCAAAAAATTTACTTTTCTATTTTTTTTTTCCTTTCATCTCCTTTCCTGCTCTCTAGCAATGTTCTGTCGTCTGCTTTCGTCTCCTCTTTCTGCCCCCACTCCCCTCATCTCCTTTGCCACCCTCCTCTGGGCTCCTGATTCTTTCTACAGCCTTTCTACTGCTACTCCTTGGCTTCTTCTTACTGCTGTCTTTCAGCCACACCCCTGATCTTCTGGTAGGAAAGATCTACACCTAGCCTTCTCGGACAAAGGCGAAAAATCTCGGAGGGCCCCTGTGCAAATTGCGCACGTTAAAGATCCCTGAGTGGTCTAAAATCAATTAGAGTAGGCTTCGGCCGGCACCCGGGCAAAATTCAAAATTTCCTACCAACTGAAAAAGTTTAATGTGTCCCGCGCGCTCATATAATGACCTTAATATGCTTTGCGAGCGCCGTAAAACATTTACAAAAACAACAACAAAAAGTACCCTACCCTTTTCTCAACAGACACTGTGCTCCCATCCTACAGCGGCGTTTGTCTTGATCACGTGACCAAAGCAACATGTGACATGGCCGTGACCAATGGCGACTGCAACAAGGAAATTGGTAGACGTCTGTGCCCCGCCACATGTAAACTCTGCACACCACTTGCAACTAGATCCCATCTGCCAGGTGAAAAGACGAGCTAGATATGACCATAACGAACTGATTTATTAATCCGGCTTATAATAGTATTATGCTTCCTGGTTACGGTTAACTGGCAGGGATTTTATGCAGTTGCCATGGGGAAGGGGGGGGATGGATAGCTAGATTTATTGATAAAATTCCATTTTGAATGAGTGTCGTTGAAACTATCTGAACCATTTCTTGTATACATAAATAAATATAGCAACAATAACTAGAGCAAACGCGCAGAACAAAGTAAACAATAATAATTTCTGCATCAAAACTACATTAAGTAGTAAACAAGTTATCTCCCACCCACACACGCACACGTGCTCACACACATCCACACACACACAAACACACACACTCACACACACAGCATGTTGCATAGACACCCATACACCAATGCGCGCGCAAACACACACACACACACACACACACACACACACACACACACACGCACGCACACACACACATACATATACACACATATACACACACACGTACGTGTACACAGATACACACACTGATACAAAGATACACACACACACACACACACACACACACACACAAACACGAACACAAAAAAACAAATACAGGGGGATCAACAACAAAAACTGTACAACTTTTTTGGTTAATACATGTGTGTATTTTCATCCACACTGAATTTTTGAGCTTCAAATTTGTACACAACATTTGGAAGTCGAAAGTAATTTTTCTGATATTCGTTTTTGAAAAATCCACAGAATAGTTTTGCTCTACACATGGTGTAAAAAAAAACAACCCATTTTCAGCTATGCCCCCAATTTTGTAGCACTTGTTCGCATCAGAACTAAAAATTCCCAGACAAAACGACCATTTCAGGTCAAACACACACCGTTCGCACCAGTGTGCAGAATTCAGCAGATGGCCCCATAAGACGTCTATCCGTAGACCATGTCTGCAGCCTCAACAGTCCGCATTCTCAAGGCAGATTTTCATCTACGACTGAACTGTTTTCCCGTTCGCGAAGCTATCAGATGATAGCAATATGATCATGATCCTTCAATTGTCTTGAAAAGCGTGAATATATGCTCTATGACCTTTGGTTCCTTGGCAAACCCTATATTCACCTTTCAGGTTATATCAACTCCACAAGTACTGTCTATTTGGGCAACCTCACCTCCTACCCCTATTGTCTCTAGAAACAGCTCCATACTGTAAGGTATACAGTGTAGTATGTGGCTTTGAGCACTCATAGTTGAGTGGATCCTTGTATTTGGCCAATATTGAATATTACGAACAATGCGTTAAAATGTGTCGAGTGCAAAGGAGGACATAATTATATAGTCCAATGGTTCTTGAAATTCCAGAATTTAAAGAAAAAGAGTTTTTTGTTTTTAAACTCTGTAGGAGAAAATAAATATTGTTTAAAGATTACAGGGATGGAAAGATTAGATTTTAAAAGTTAAAGGAAAGAAAAAAATCAAACAAATCAGTTCATGATTCTCCTTACAAAATCCCTTAAATTGGTGCATTTTGCATTTATAGGTTGTCTTTTTAAAAGCCCTTTCCGTTTTCAAAATTAAGTTTCTTGTTTGTGAATTTATGTCACACAAATCCCTTTTGAATGAATTATTTATACTTTAAATTACAACATTCAGGCACACATTTTGTGCGAGATATTTAGAAAAAAAGTTGTACAGTATTAGTTGTTGTTGTTGTTGTTTTTATAACCCTGTACATGCGATCAGATAGTAGTGAATAAGAAACATTTGTTGTCTTTCGAACACACACACACACAAAATGAAGGTAACGAACTAACATCGCTATGTTCTTCTTTCCTAGCAGCGCCAACATCTGGATCCGCCTGTGAGGATCACATGATCAAATCCACTTGCCGACTGCTTGTTGCGACTGGCCAGTGTAACTCGGAACTTGGCAAACAACTTTGCCCGGCTTCCTGTAATGTGTGCGCAATCCCTAAGTCCGCTTCGGATCTCTCAGGTAAATAGAGAGATCGTTTATATAATAATAATAATAATAATAATAATAATAATAATAATAATAATAATAATTATAATAATTATAACAACAACAATAATAATAAATATAATAATAATAATAATAATAATAATAATAATAATAATAATAATAATAATAATAATAATAATAATAATAATAATAATACATTAATTAATTACGATTGCTATTGCAAAAGTTTTACTTCCACAGCTGTAAAATTTAGTACTTTAAAGTAGAACCATTGCAAAAACAATTCATAATAAGCAGCCCCCCCCCCCCCCCTCATCTGTTGTCTACAACTTTATGAATAATGCATCAAAGCAGAGACTAGGGAATATTGAGATCTGTTATGGCAAGGGGTGGGGCTCTAATAGACCATTATATCATCATAACCAACATCATCATCATCCTCATCATCATCATTGTCATCATTATTTTTTTATCATCAGCATCAGCATCAGCATCATGGCCGTTATGATAATTATCATCAAGTATTAACAGCAATAAATCCACCAACAACAAGAATATCAGCAGCAGCAACAACATCGACAACCGCAACAACAAAAACAAACAAAAACAACAGCAACAGCAACAGCAGCACAAACAACAACTACATCAACAACCGCGGCATAGCAACAATGGTAAAAACACTATCATCACTGTGGCAGAGCCACTGGGAAAAACAGAAAAGCAATAAAGTATATGTTATAAAACCCAAACTAGAACAGCGAAAACCTTCGGACCTCTCCAGAAGAGACGAAGTCATTTTTGCTCGATTGCGCATCGGACACACGGCCCTGACCCACAAATACCTCCTACAGGGAGATGAGAAGCCGTTCTGTGTCGGATGCGACACAGATTTTACCATTAGACGCATCTTAACCGAATGTCTAGACTTTGGAGAGATCCGAAGGAAATATTATAAATGCAAGAAATTGCAAGACATTTTTTTCCGTCGCTGTTCCCAGCTGAATTTTGAATTTTATAAAGGCCATTGGCCTGTATGGCAAATTGTTAAGTGAAATTTATACTATTTAAAATGTTTACGTTAACTAGAAAAAATTTCTTAAATCGAAAATATATATATTTACACTGATTTTTTTACATTTTAACATTTTAAAGTCTAAAAGCCAAAAGCTAACCAACCGTGCAGTGAACTGTTGCGAATGCAAACAAATTGTGTTTCGCGCGCTCATTATTATTATGACCTTATGCAGTTGCGAGCGTCGTAAAACCCTATACTACTACTACTATCATCACTGTCTTTCCTAATAGATCGTCCAGTGCCAGCCGAGCAAACCTTGCACTATGCGGCGAAACAACAAGGTGAGCCAGCCCCTTACTCTTCATCACTCATTTGGATTTTAAGAAACAACTACTTTTTGCTCGTGTGTGTTTGTGGATTAGAATAGTTTTTTTTGGTGGTTTTTTTGGCACACAAATAGCACCATTCTTTATCTGGATGACTCAAGTATCAACCACATGCAGGAACATGGTAGGTATAGGAAGTCACCATGATGTCGTGTCTTTACAAACTGGGCTTTAACTTTTTGGAGATAGGTCTGCATTTTAAAATAATTTTAAACAGCTTTTCCATCACGGAATTTATTTCGTCCAACTCTTTCCTTATCTGTTTGCCTGTCTCTGTCTTTATATTATTATGGGAAAACATAAATTGCATAAACAACATTATTTCACAGGGTATATTTTACTTCAGAAAACGGTATCGTCCTTGTCTGTGGATGGCATGGTCCCAGTTCGAATCCCCAACTAGGAGTTCTTAAACTCGAGTCATTTTGTGGAGTTGTTTTTTTAATGCTCTCAGCCCATTTGATATGGTCTTCTCGTACATGGACATTAAATTCTGTTCTTGCAACTCTTTTAAAAAATAGTTAACAAAGTGTTGAAAAGGTCGTGTCAACTCACACACTTACTTTTTCCGAGACGAAAAATACTACTCCTAGATTTTAAACCGTAATGGCGAGACATTAACTTGTTTCTCTTCTCTACCATGATAATCTATAAATAGTGGATCCGAGGGCATTCGTCTTTCTTTTTTCTTGGAACGTAGACAAGATAGTTTCGAAATATCACAAAATAAATCCGTCCAAGTTTCAGTTCCTTTCAAATGACATTCTACAGTATAAACACAAATAGAGGTTTGATTTTTGCCCCTTTTTATATTATAATAATCATATTTAGAAAGAAGAAAAAGCTGTGAGGACTTTTAAAATATTTTCTTGTTTTTATCATAAAGGGGGTGTAAATAATATACGCGTTTTTCTTCCCCGTCGACATAATTTAGATCAACGATTTGATCTCTCTCTCAAATGGTATTTAATTTCCGAAGACGACAGATGAATTAGTTTGGGTTTTGTTTTATTCCTTTCAGAAGCCTGCGAAGACAGCCCTCTGGCCGACTGTGAGAAATTGACCATGGATAATGGGGGATGTAATCAAGAAATAGATATTGTTGGTGCGCTGTGCCCTCTGTCGTGTGGCTTGTGCGAAGTGGGTATGTAGCCTGTGCTTGTGGGTGAGTGAGTGAGTGAGTGAGTGTGTGAGAGAGAGAGAAAGGGAGAGAGAGTGTGCACGTGCGCGTGCGTGTGTGTGTGTGTGTGTGTGTGTGTGTGTGTGTGTGTGTGTGTGTGTGTGTGTGTGTTTGTTTGTGTGTGTTTGTTGATTTCTCTATTCCTCTGTTTCTCTTTCTCTTTCTCTCTCTCTCTCTCTCTCTCTCTCTCTCTCTCTCTCTCTCTCTATCTATCTATCTATCTATATATCTATCTATCTATCTGCGTCTGTGTGTCTGTGTATGTATGTGTGTGTGTGTGTGTGTGTGTGTGTGTGTGTGTGTGTGTGTGAGAGAGAGAGAGTGGGTGTGTGTAAAATAAAATAAGAGAGGACGAGTATGTGTATTCACTTGATTATAATGTGTGCAAATAATTAATTATGTGTAGTTTAACCAGGAGAAGACATGTTCTCTATGGCCTATCTCTTCAGGGATCCAACTTGTGCGTCCTTGTCTCATCTTCTATTTTTATGTATAAGTAACTCTCAAGTAACACATTATACTCCTCAGTCTTCAAATGACCAATCTGGATTACATTTGCCGTAAAACCCCTACTTAAGCTATGCCTCTCACAAACACCCTCACCTGACCTATCGACGTGCCCAAGTCGTATACTCAAGTCGAATTTACTGACAATAGGAAAGTTGGTCATTTGAACAAGATAAAAAATCAATGTAACTTAATGCCAGACTTTCACTGAACGCTATTAGAATTAGCCAGATATTTGGACCCCTAACACTTTATACCAGATGAAATTAATGAGATTTGTCATTCGAAACTGAAACATTTTTCTATTAAAAATTAAATAATTTTTGTCTTCATTTTAAATCGACTCAGGCACATTACCTTTGAATTGATGTTCTAAACAAACATAATTTAATATGAAAGGTTCCCATAAAAGATGACTGACAGAATTTCCTATTGCATCTATAGACTCCATTTTGCTGGTTTGAAGAACAAAATTTAATTGCTCTGCCAAATAATAGCTAAAGATGTGTGCGCCCGTGGCATATTTACCCATGCCAGTGTAGCCCCATGCCACTCATGGAAAAACAGCCCGGGTAGACAGCTTGAGGATTTGCCTTGTATGGCCTTTTTGGTGGCAATTTCCCTCATGCCCACTAGAGCAAAAGAATACTAGGAGTGTGGCATTAGTAAAGAGGGAAGCTAGCATTTATTCGCTTAAAATAAAAACAAAGTTCATTGTTTGTCAAACGAGTCAGGGGAGACCACACAGCATAGAATTTGAATGAAATGACTGGATGTCTTTAAATCAGAGTTACGGCCTTTACAAATAATTTGCAAGGTTTGCTTTCTGTTGTTGCTGTTGTTGTTGTTGTTGTTTCCGTTGTTGGGGTTGGGGTTGTTGTTGTTGTTGTTGTTGTGGTTGTTGTTGTTGTTGTTGTTGTTGTTGTTGTTGTTGTTGTTGTTGTTGTGGTTGTTGTTGTATGGGTTTTTGTTTTTCCCCCCGAAACGTTCTCAGAGTGATTAAGAACCTTATTTTTTTAGGACCCCTTCAACTGAGATACCCATTTAAAATATTTGGCTCGTACCTATGAGGTCTTCTTAAGATAAGATAAGATAAACTATAATGATCCACGAAATACTTTTGGGTGGAAGCTACCAGAACATCAACATACACAGTTTAAGTATTACCATAGATATGCCAAAGAATACCCCCCCCCTCCCCACACACACACACACACACACTCGAAACATTGCACAACTGGTAATCCGTGTCGTCACTGAAGGCCCTCAGTATGATAGGGTTCTTACTCCACGTTTTTCGTACACTGCGTTAAACACTCAGGCATTACTAACAAACTTGCTTCGCTCACTGTGTCTAAAAACAAGAGTGCGTTGTTTGTCAAACAAGTCCAGGGAGACCACACAGCATAGAATTTGAATGAAATGACTGTATGTCTTTAAATCAGCGTTATGGCCTTTACAAATTATTCACACAATGTTTGCTGGTTGTTGTTGTTGCTGTTATTGTTGTTGTTGTTGTTGTTGTTGTTGTTGTTGTTGGGCACGAGACAATCTAACCTGTTTCTTGTTTTCAGTTTGTAGCCTATAAGAAAAAGTGTTTAAAAAATTGCGATATAAGATTTTGAATCAACTTTGAATCCCGTTTTCTCAAAACTATGTGCCATATCATTCTAAGGGTGCAACTTGACGGTTTCATCTTGAAAAAAATTGCATTTTGCTACCTTAGAGGTACAAAGTTCTAACTGACATTTTGGGGGGCTGTTTTGAGTACCTGGGACCATTGGGTGAGAAACTCTATCAAAATCGTACGATTATTCGGAGTCATTTTCAAAGATAGTCAAAGAATTATTTCGAGAAAGCTTGACAGGTGAAAGAACATTTTTAACTTCAACTTTCTCAAAGCTAGGTACTGAGCAGATATCATTTTGTAATTTTAAGGTAGTGATTTAACAAAGAGCCACATGATATATTAATGTAGTGATCGTGTAGCTTTCAATTACCCAAACAAAATTGCACGGGTGCCTCCTACAATTGAACAAGATGACAACATATACAACATTTCTCTACATCAACGTCCTCAAAGCAAGGTACTGAGCAAGCAGAGCTTTGTAATTCTAGGGAAGCGATTGATCCGGTTAAAGAGAAAGAAAAAAGGAAATTGTGGGGCATCGTTATGAAAATGGGCGCTCGTCAATCGAGTGGAATCAAAGAAATCTGTATTTTTATGGCCGTGGGGCAATTTTTTTTCCATTTTCTATGTTTGACTCAACACCTTTTTAATGCCTACTTTAAAACACATTCATGTGTGGATTTTACTATAAAAAGGTTGATTAGAGGCACACAAAATGTAAAGTTGCAGCTCAAGCTTTGGCAGTCACCAAACTTGAGGCCATTTTCTCACTAATTTTACCTCTAAACCCAGGCAACCGCGACTTCTTTCAACTGAAAATATTATTTCGACTTCCATTCAAGGTACGAGATGGGTAATTTTATTGTTATGCTAAAGCACGACAAACGAACTAGCTTTATGATGATATAAATAACTCTACACGCCCATGAATTGACGAGTGCCTGATTCGTAACTAAGGGTGCCGTCCAAACAATTTCAAACAAAAACAAAAAGTCTGGCCAGTTTTTCACATCCCTAAATCATCTGTGTGAAGAGAAAATCCGTTTTGGGGTTGTTGTTTTTTTGTTTGTTTTTTTGTTTATTTTTTTTTGTTCTTGTTTTTCTTGTTGTTGTTGTTTTGTTTTGTTTTTTGCTTCTCATGAAAAGTCGTGTTTTGGGTGGGTTTTATTAGATACGATAGTTTTGAACCCCAGGCCTGAAATACTCTCTGTCTCCAGGTCCTGTTTGCTCTGACCACCTGGAGGGTCGGGGCTGTGACAAACTCCACCTGGCCGACAACTGCAGCTCACCCCTCACCATGTCCTTGTGTCCTAAATATTGCAATCTGTGCGATGAGGACAGCTCACCAGCTGTGACCCCTATTTTGACCCCTGTGACCACTGATGAACCTGGTTGTGAGGATCATACAAGTGTAGAAATTTGTAAAAGTAAGAAAGCGATAACATTAGAACATTATGTTGGTGTTTGATTAGATAGATAGATAGATAGATAGATAGATAGATAGATAGATAGATAGATAGATAGAGAGAGAGAGAGAGAGAAAGAGAGAGAGAGAGATCGATAGATAGATAGAGATAGATAGATAGATTAATAGACGGATAGATAGATAACAAAAGATGGTGCAAAGTTCAGAGCAACGTTCTAGCAGTTTCTTGTTTTGTTAATCATAGAGCAAGTCAAGACGTGTACTTACCAGGACGGTACATTTATGCTGAGCTAATTATCTTCGGCCTTTGACGTCACGTATTGATACTTTCACCCAGTAATATGAAGCAAAAATTATTGTAGCTGTTATTGCATTTTGTTACTGCTACATTTCTAATCACATGTATTACAATTAAAGTAAATAAATACTGTTTGTTCATCACACACACACACACGCACGCGCGCTGTATTTAACGCACACACACACACACACACACATATATATATATATTTTTATATTTATATACGTGTGTATGGTTGTCCATATGTGTATGTGCGTGTGCTTGTGTGCATGTGTGTGTGTGTCTGCGTCTGCCTGTGTTTGTGTATGTGTGTGTGTGTGTGTGTGTGTGTGTGTGTGTGTGTGTGTGTGTGTGTGTGTTTGTGTGGGTGGGTGCGTGTGTGGATCTGTCACAAACCACAATAATTACACTTATCCTCTTCATTATCTTTGTCGTCATCATTATCACAATCATCACCATCATCATCATCATCATCATCTTCATCATCATCATCTTCATGATCATAAAAAAACGGGAAAAAGCAGTATGGATAACGCATAGATTAAGCATCTTCTTTTCAAGCTCCATATTATGCCAAAACAGCCCTGTCGCCTTTTCCTGTTGCACACAGCTGCAACCCCTATTGTCTACACGGTGAACCATGATTATTGTGAGTTTGGTCAAGTCGTAGTTTAAGACTGAGTGTTCTAATATGCACTTGTTACAGATTGGGGCTGCCCGTCCCCACCCCGCTCCCAACGAAAACACATTAAAAAACCGCGTTCATCTCCCACCCCTAACCCTCATCAACATCATATCGGGAATATATGGGGGTCCGTTTTTTTACTCTAACCTTCCATTGTTCGTTTTCCACTTTCACCTCAACTAATCCCCTTGTCCACACCATCATCCGAAAATTACCAATACAATTGTTTTCTTTAAAGATTTAATAGGCATTGAAAAATACTATTTCAAGTCAAGAACGACATTTGTTCTATTTTCTTTAGGTTTTTTCAGCAACTGTAAAACTGAGAACTTAGTTCAAATCGTCTGCCCAGGAACGTGTGGCCTCTGCACCACAACAGCATCAACGACGACATCAACAACAACACCAACAACAACGGCAACAACAACAACAACAACAACAACAACAACACCAACAACAACAGCAACAACGACAACACAACCAACAACAACAACAACTATTACTACTACCACATCCACTAGTGCCGCACCTACTACCACGACAACCACACCTACTACTATCACTACAACACCTACCACAAAAACTACTACCCCCACAACTACAACAACAACACCAACTACCACCACTACTCCCACAACTACCACTACAACACCTACCACTACAACTAGCACACCCACAACTACGACAACAACACCTACCACTACAACAACAACATCAACTACCACCACTACTCCCACTACCACTACTACAACTACACCTACCACTCCAACAACAACAACCACTACCACCACTACTCCCACTACAACTACTACAACTACACCTACCACTCCAACAACAACACCCACTACCACCACTACTCCTACCACTACTACAACGACGCCCACAACTACCACACCTACAACTACTACCACTACTCCGACCACAACTGCCACGACAACACCTACTACTACAACTACTACAACTACTACAACTACACCTACCACTCCAACAACAACACCCACTACCACCACAACTACACCTACCACTACTACAACGACGCCCACCACTACCACACCTACAACTACTCCCACTACTCCCACCACAACTGCCACGACAACACCTACTACTACAACTACTACAACTACTACAACCACTACACCTACAACTACCACCAACACTCCCAGCACCACTACAACCACTACTCCCACCACCACTACTACAACTACTGCACCTACCACAACTCCCACTACTACAACAGCACCCACCACAACTACACCTACTACTATCACTACCACATCTACAACTACAACCACAACTCCCACCACCACTACAATAACTACACCTACCACTCCAACAACAACACCAACCACTACCACTACCACACCTACTACTACTACCACTTCTCCAACTACCACTTTTACAACAACACCAACCACTACTACTACTTCTACACCTACCACTACTACAACTACACCTACCACCACTACTACAACAACGCCCACCACTACCACACCTACATCTACAACCACTGCTCCCACCACCACTACAACTACTACACCCAGTACAACTACAACTACAACACCAACTACCACTACAAAAACTACATCCCAAACCACGAGAGCAACTAGCAGCACACTGCCGACCACACCGGGACCTCGTAAGTATTCCTGGTGGCTCTCAATATGGTCTAGAGCTCACGGGGTCTGTCTTCCATTCAAAAGATCCCGGGCTCGGAACATGAAATCGACGAAAAACTTTTCTTTTCTGAAATGTTCACCTTTCACCTTCTTTCCTGCTCTCTAACCATGTTCTATCATCTGGTTTCGTCTCCACTTTCTGCTCCCACCCCCACCCCCTCCATCGCCCCTTCCTCTGTCCTCCTGACTCTTTCACAGACATAAACTAGAATGATTCTAGTACTACTCCTCTTCTCCTTCGTTCTGCTGTCTTTCAGTCACACCCGTGATCTTATTGTAGGTAAAATCCTAACACCACACCTTCTCAGACAAGGGCGCACCTTAAAGATCCCTTGGTAGTCCAAATCGATAAGAGTAAACTTTGGCCGCCACGCGGGCAAAAATAAACAATTAATTCCTACCTAACTGAAAATTTTTAACTTGTCCCGTGCGCTCACATGACATTTTGCAATCGTGAATCCCGTAAAACACTTACCAAAACAAGAACTAAGGTGTTCCGGAACTCATTATAAACACAAAGACTAATATGGACAGTCCTGTTGGCAATTCTAGGACTGAATGCCACGCGTGTATACAAGGCGTAAAACCCCCCAGATAATACACTACATACTATATAATGTTTGTTGGGGGTTTTTTTGTTTGTTAATGTAGGAGGTGGTGGACAATCCTTAGAAACATAGAGGAATGCCCAGGTCTCAAAGTAAACGGCGAAAACATTATTAGCATCAGATAAGCTGATGACACAGTTTTAATAGCAGACCCAGAAAAGGACCCTCAATCGCTTCTAAACACTGTCGTAACGGAAAGTCAATGTAAAGGGTCATTGTTAAATTTGAAAAAAAAAACCAGAATGCAGGATAATATTAAAAAATCAACAAAATCGTGTTTGTAATTTCATTGGCAAAGGTGAAAAGATCAAACAAGTTCAACAGTAGAATATTATACTATAATAACATATTATACATGATGCCAAACGTTCCACAGAAATAAAGCAAAGTTTTGTAATGGCTAAGGATAGTTTAAATAAAATGAACCCTAATCCTGAAAAATAGGAAAATCTCAATGACTACCAAAATGAAAGTTCTGAAATGCTATGCATCGTCAACCCCTCTAATAAATGGCTGTGAATGCTGGGCAATCACTAAAGACAGCGAAAATAAAATAGAAGCAACAGACATTTTTAATGTGATTTCTTAAGAGACTGCTGAAAATATCTTGGAAGGAAAAGATATCAAACAAGGTAGTATTTGAAGCAGCCCACGTAGTATGTTCACAGATAAAACAATCAGGAAAAGACGAACTGGCAGTTTTGGGAACACCTGAATAGACATAAAGGTCTTGAACATCTAAATCTCACAGGCAAAATTGAAGGCAAACAAGGCCCAGAGCAACCTACTTGGAGAACTTAAACAGATGGGTGGAAACGTTGCTTTTTTTTAAAGCATCGGAGCAAAGAAGTGAATGGAGAGCCATGATCACCGATGTTTGCAGCTGCAAATTTAATGTAGCACTTGGTAGTGAGGAAGATGTTGAATTTTTATTCACCCTGCCCATTCCCGTGATATGACATAACTTTTGTCTTTATTAGTTTCATTAAAATGTGCTGCCTTTTAAATTTCAAAGTTAAATGTAAGCGAAAAAAAAACCCGGAAGGAAATGCTGTTGGCCTGATAATTCTTTCTCGGCTGACTACACCAGCCTTCACGCCATTAAAATATTTCTTCAGCTTTTTTCTTCTTCTTCTTTTTTTATATACATTTGTTAGTACATTGTCCATCTAGATAGAAGAACGATTTAGTTTGGGGGGGGGGGATATATTTATGTTTTGTTTTGGGGTTGTTGTTGTTGTTGATTTTGTTGTGGTTGTTGTTTTTGTATTAACTCATTTGATTATTTTCCTTTCAAGAAGTTTTCAGCAGTCTCCTTAGAAACCACACGTTTATCTTTCTGTTTTGTTCTTTCTTCTTTTTCCTTTTACTCCCTCCCCCCACCCCACTCTTCCAATGCCCCCACCTCCATCCCACCCATTCTCTTCCACCCCCATCCCTTCCCCTCGTCCCCCCTCCCAACTTTTTATTAAGCCCGTAGCTGCTATCAGTGTGGGAGTGTAAGTTCTGAATGTGGACCTGTGGATCTTATCATTGGCCAGCCATCCGTGTGTCCAGACGGGAAGATGTTCTGTATGAACGATATCGCTATCGTGGGTGGTCGGAGAAAAGTTGTCAAACGGTACAAATCGTTCTTTTTCCTAGCATGATGAAATAGATACTATAATATTTGTGTGGCATCCTAGTGAAATGAGGCGCGCGTCAAAATAATGAAATTATTATTGATAAAGGTAATATTGTTTTCTCACCTGTTTGGCAAATTTCTTTTTCCTCAACACCTTTTGCGTCCACTTAAAAGTACATTTATTGTGCATGAATTTTGTTGAAAAGCGTTGAACAAAGGCAAAGAATAATTATGTACATTTGCAGTTTCTTCGACTTTCTAGCTTTGAACTTCAGTAAATTTGGTTGTCACTTCTTTTGATAATTTTACCTCTGAAACCGGGCAACTCCACCTCGACCTCCGTTCAAAATAGATGGATATTGGGTTTTTTTTCTCATCAGAAGCAAGACAAATGGACACGTTTTAAGGTTATTTCAATAACCCTCATATACCAAACATTAAGACGCGGTAGAACCGGGCGTTCGGTAATTCTTGGGCATGTGGGGTTATTGGTAACATCTTAATGTATGTTCAGTTGACAATCTTTCAATGGAAAAAAAATACTCATCTATCTTGAATAAAAGATGCGATATTTATAATTGAAGGATGAAGGGGTCGCCTGTTTTCAGGGGTAAAATTATCATGACGCCAAAGTTTGATAACTTCAATAACTTGAAAGTCCTTGAAAATTGAAAGTTTACCTTGTCATATTTTGTACCTTCTATAAACGTAAATTCACATGAATATGTATTTTTAAATGGACACAAAAGGTATTGAGCTGTAAAACAAATATTCGAACATTCGTCGAACTGACGATAAAACGCTGATATCTTCGATTTCATTGTTTTGACAAGAGCCTGATTTCACCACGATGCCTCACATTTTGTTTAAGCTTACCCCCTCGGACTTTTTTGAAAAACTCTACCTCAGAATTACAAAGTTTTGTTCCCGTTCAGTACCTAGTTTGGAGGAATAAGACGTAAAAAAAATTGAGCATCAAAATAATATTTCTAATTTTTTCGATTGCAATTCTTTGAATATCTTGATAACGACTCAGAGAAAACTTATGAATTTGATAGAGTAGATAAAGCATGATTTAATTGTGATTTCTGACCTCGTGGTCTTAGTAGCTCAAAACGGCCACACCATGTCCGATAGAACTTCATAATTCTAGGTAGCCAAATGTTATTGATAAGTGTATCATTTATAATTTATGGCGTTTCACGGAAGTATTTTGGGCAAAATGTGTATTCTTTATGTGATAAGGGCCAACAGCCTTAAACACAGAATAACATACCTAGATACCTACGTAGATACTTATTTATGCCTACCTACCTACCTACCTACCTACCTACCTACCTACCTACTTATCTACCTACCTACCCACCTACCCTCACGGATTCTTGCATCAGCGTATGTGGTATAGTCTAACATGGCCGTAAATGAACAGAAACGGCGCTGAATGTCCTGGCAACAGATGAACCGCACGATATTTCTGATGTTAGTACTATCCTTTTAGAGGGTTGGGGGGGGGGGGGGGGGAGAAAATGATCAAATGCTATAGCGTTGTTGTTTTTTCCTTAAATAAATAAAGACCTAAACTTAATTAATAGACAAAGAATATAGAAAAATCTTCGAAGTTTTGGGCAAAACGTGACGCCTTTTTTATTATAACAACGATATTATGAATATTTTTTTAACGGTTTAGCAGTTACGTGGCTCAGTCAGAATTGTTGGCAGTTTTGTCAATCCTAAACTGTAAGTAGGCCTAACAGAACAATGAGAGAGTGGTTGGGACACAGAGAGAATGTGTCCGTATGTATACCTGAAGCCCATTGCTGACTGTTTTCTCCTAAGTTAGTGAACTGTTGGTGAATGCTCTGATGTGGTTTGCTCCTTTTCCCCTATCAAACACCTATCATCCTTATCTCTCCCTCCTTTATTTTTCGTTGTTTGTTACTCTCATATAACACCTCTACTAATCTCTGGCATTTATATAATCTAATTGGAATTTAAGTACCATAAAACTTCCAAATGTTCTCGAATTTTTCTCCCCAGGTGTGTAGACGAGCCAACATGCTACACGGACTGGTTCCTCCAATCCTCAGACAGAAGCAAATGTGTGAACTATGACCCGGATTTGGGCTTGACCGATGACCTTGACTGCCACTTCTGTTGTGTGGAAGACAACTGTAATCAGAAATTCAAACCCGCGCTTGACAAACTGTATAACCCTGTCAACTGAACAAATGCTAAGTTATATGAAATACCCTTTAATTTTTTCCCCTTTTTTTTACTTAAAACAAAATTCAAGTGACGTTGACATCAACTAGATAATATTATAATTGAGGCCGAAGCCTCCCCAAGGTTATGTATATCACTCCCATTTTGAACTCGACACAAGGCCGAAAAGTCGAGAACAGATTAGTACACAGATGCTACACTTCGATCTTATCCAAAAGGCCGAGCAGCGATGAAATATCCAATGCCAGTTGCCCGTATTTGATTTGTTCGATTCAATCAACTCCAGCGAGATTGTGATACATACAAGAGTAAAAGTTACCATTTTGGGTCAGAGTATGACCAATTTGGCCCGCGAACTATAAAAAGAGCATGCTTGATATTGAAGGTCACAGTCGAATTTAGTTGAATTGGTCCATATTATAACACAGTGGTAGCTTTGGGGATGATTGGAGGGTGCTCTGGTGTGCTTTGCTCCTTCTTTCAAATCAGACATCTCTCGTCCTTTTTTCTGCTTCTTCCTCATTTTGTGTTAGTTACTATTCTCTTGAGACACCCCGAATCTTCGATACTTATATGACCTTATTGTGTTGCAAATTATAAAACTACAACTGGCAGCTCTTACCCAATCCATGAAGAATATTATCGAGTTGGCCCCAACCGAATGAAATTAACCAAATAATGAAAATTGATTAAATTATCAAAGTGGGAGTTTGTGATTGTCAGAAGGTTTATAGAGGTGTGCGAATTACACAGTTGTTTTTCTCAATGAAGCCCTCTGACTTTGATATCCGTAGCAGCAACAGCAGCAGCAGCAGCAGCAGCAGCAGCAGCAGCAGCAGCAGCAGCAGCAGAAGCAGTAGTAGTAATAGTAGTAGTAGTAGTAGTAGTAGTAGTAGTAGTAGTAGTAGTAGTAGTAGTAATAGTAGTAGTAGTAGTAGTAGTAGTAGTAGTAGTAGTAGTAGTAGTAGTAGTAGTAGTAGTAGTAGTAGTAGTAGTAGTAATAATAGTAGTAGTAGTTGTAGTAGTAGTAGTAGTAGTAGTAGTGGTGGTGGTGGTATTGTTATTATACACTATTATACAGTATTGTAGAGAATTATTTATGATCAGTTTTTTTTAACCTATGACGGTTGGTTTTTAGCCTACAGTATTATTTTAGGGTATGCAAACGATGTGATTATATAACTGACCGTGTGATTATTACTACAAACAATTACTACTTATATAATAAAATATATATATACATCATTATATATGTAAAATATATATTATATATATATATATATATTGTCGTATCACAACGAGATGAATCGGGCGCTCGTCAATTTTTGGATACGTGGAGTTGTTGGTTTCATTTTAAGTTTGTTGATTTGTCTTGCTTTCGGTGAAAAAATAACATACTCATCTCTCATGGATAGAAGTCGGGATATTTGCGATTGAAGAAGGTTGGGGTCACCGGGCTTCAGAGGTAAAATTAGAAAGAAAATGGCCGCGAAAGTTGTTCTAATTTTAGTAGAGGTTTTACGGCTCTTGCAATTGCATGAGGTGATATGAGCGCCAAGGAGTGGATGTCAACAGATATGTCCTTACAGAGAATCAGGCTTACTCTGCTCACCTCTCTAGCCTCAACAGCACTAAGTCTGCTTCCACTATCATGGCACCCCGGAAATAGCCGGTCACAAGAGTGTGACAAACATACACAAGAAGTAGAGGGGAAAATTGCGGTAGTAAGGATTAGGAAAATAAAAAAGCAGCACCTCCCTGTTGCAGTTCATGCACAGTTATGAGCATGACATTGATGAATCAGCCCACTTACAACTCTACTCCGCATAAGAACATGTTAAGTCACCCCCCCCCCCCACCCCACCCTCTTTGGGAATTTCCTTAAAGAAATGTTTTTAGATGGAAAGTGTTGAGTCAAAAAAAACAACGCCTAACAAAACATTTCGTTACAAATTGCCAAAAGGACAACAAAATGCATTTCTTCGATTTCATTATTTTGACGAGTGCTCGATTTCACCACGATGCCTAATATATGAAAATTATATTGAATATACAATGATCCACCTCCCCCACTCACCTCCACACATTCACACCCATCAAACAACCCATGTCCATGGATGCCCTGTATCGTGTTCAGGTTTATCTACATACACATTAGAATCAAGTACTGCCGTAAACTTACAAAAGGCATTTTATCTTCATTTTGTGGAGCCATTTTTTAATTTGTCAAATCGATATCCCGATCACTTACTCTACTTGTGTGGGAAAAAATGAAAATGAAACTGTGACTAGTTTTTAAATAAATTAGAATTCAAAATTTGGAAGAACCACTTATTTTAATGATTACGTTGATAAAATACTTTTTTCTCGAAACTATTTTTAATTTTGAAAAAGCCTTTGTCAGCATAATACGGCAGCTTTGTGCCAATTACAGAGGTAACAATGCACGTGTATAAGTTGATCCTGTGCAAAGATCGTTTTAATTTTGATTGACGCGACGTTATTCATTAAAATCTAGTAGTTTTGATCGCCATATTTCAGTAGAATATTGTTCTCAAAGTTATATAATTTTTAATATAACTTTTAGAACAATGTTCTACTGATATATTACGTCGATCAAGCCACCCAGCCTATAACACCCTCTCCTCCTATTTGTGTTTTGGTGCAAATATTAAATGATAATTATATGTACGAATGGATTGTAAACGTATTATTTGTATCTGTTGCGTGTATGAAAGCAGCATTTAAGATTTTGAATTGTTGTGAAATATCTTGGGAGAATGTGATTGATCATTTTACAAACTTGTGCCAGATAAGAGTGCAAGTATTCCTCCCATATGCTTGTAGTTTAGCATGGAAGCTTTTGTTTTGTTTGTTTGTTTGTTTTGTTTGAGTAAAAAGAAGAAACAGGAGAATGTGACTGAAGATTCTTCAAAGTTATGACAGATTACATTGTAAGTATTCCTTCCTAGTGCTTGTAGTTTAGCATGGAAGCTTTTGTTTTGTTTGTTTTGTTTGAGTAAAGAGAAAAGATATCGACGCAATAACGACCGTAGGGGCGGGGAAGAAGCAAGACGGATAGACAGAAACAACAAAGGTGAAAAGAAAAGTAGGATCTACGTATGCGCCCTATAACCTGTACTTATGGTCTTATAAAAACAGATTTTAGCAGGTATTAGCAAACAGTGTCTTGTCTCTATAAGACAACAACGTCAATACTCCCCATGCCACGTGCATCACGATGATTACAGTCTGCTGTCTTATGTTCTTACGAGGATAAAAAAAAGACAGTTGCTAGTCCACAGTGACCCACAGATCTGCACACTAAATCAAGCATGTTCAAAATGGGTCGAATCAAATCTTCACATGTAGATACGCCTATCATATTAAAGATATTAAGCTACCTTAGAATTTCGAAGTTCGTTCTGACATTTTGGCTGTTTTGAGTGACTACGACCATGAGTTCAGAAACCATTATCTGCTCAATCAAAACCGTAAGATTATTCGGAATCGTTATCAAGAGTATTCAAAGAATTACTTTCGAAAAAGCTTGATATGTTGTGAAACTCAAAATTTTAATGTAAAATTCCTCACAACCAAGTATTGAACATGAGATAGAACTTTGTAATTTTAGAGTAGGGATTTTTATCTTGTATTATACTTGTGTTGCTAACGGAGTCATCGATTCAGCGTCTTTTACGATAGTCTCTTTACTCCGTGGTGGGCCATAGCCGAGTCTCCAGTACTAAGCTCTTCCGTGCTGATCTGCCACGATGGAAGGGATCTGCTGTAAAACATACTATGAAATCTGAATGAACTTTAAACAAAAAATTCATTAAGGACGAGCTTTCGGGAAACTCAGAAACATTTTCTTTCTCTGGCTGGAGAAGAACTGCCTTCTGCTGGCAACGTACTGCAATGACCCTAACCGTTACACCACAGACGTCAGTACCTTTGCTGGACCAGCGAGGACAATTCTGTAAGGGTTTTTGTATTGCTTTTTGTTTGTCTGCTGGTGTTGTTGTACTTGATTTTGTTGTCGTTATTCTTCATTTCAATGGGTGTGTTTCTTTCCATAGTGTTTAATACGATTAATATTAGTCTAAAGTAAGAAAAGGACTTTGATAAGCAGATTTCATATGTAAGGATATTTGACTTCAGCGATTTACTATTTTAAAACCTTGATCCTCAGACAGGCAAAGAAGAATGGCGCGCCACTTGCTCAGTTTGTGTCATCCTGAGAGCGCATGGTCTTAGGTCGAATCCCTTATGGGGTGTTCTGGAACTTGAAGTGAATATGGAATTTTACAAGGCTTTCAAATTACATATCCCCGTCTTTCTGCTCAGGAAAGTTCCTAAAAAGGAAGTTAGATCCCTAAATTACCACTCCACACGCGTTGACATAACCAATGATGTCATTCTGTAATGTGTTTTTCCTTTTGGATAATGGACTTACTAAATAACATACGGGAAGTATGTTTTGTTGCCAGAATAATGTTTTTTAAAGACGCAAATAAAAGTTGAGCACTTGGTAGGTGCTCTGATGTGGTTTACGTCTTCTTTTTTCACCAAAAATCTCTCGTTCGTATCTCTTCTCCTTCTTGTCTGGGGTTTCTGTTACTCTCTTATAACACCTCTAATCTTCAAATCGTATCACCTAATAAAAGTTTAGTTCTTGGATCTGTCTTCCTTCTTCTTTTGGTTCTCTTGCTCTCTTATAACACCTTTAATCTTCAAATCTTATATCATCTTATAATTTTACACGTGCGGTAAAACTCGTATTGAAACAAAACAGACAAACGTACTTAGACAGAAACTACAACACTTTAAAAAATGGATAGATATTACAAGAACGTTATTTTATTTCTTTAATGTTTGCCGATCACAGTTCAAAACAGAAGTTTCGTAATGGCTCAGCGACCAAAGATAGGACCCCTGTAGGATCTATTCATCCAGCGATTGTCCTCCAGTGACAGGCAACATCGAAGTTTCGAAATACATTTCACCTGACTGCATCTACCTTTGAAGATGCCCACTGCGTTATAGCCAGTCCTACATTCCAGAGTGGACCACACCCAATGTCTAAACCATTTCCTTGGTGCAGCTTGGTCATAGCAGTTCTTGGACGTTGATTTCTCTCCCCGCACTCTGTCACAGCATGTTACTCCAATAATAGCGTGTAAAACATGTTTCTGATTATGTAAGATGGTTGGAAATGTACGGTTGTTTGTTCAGCCGCTGCTCGAAAATTTCGTGCCTGCTACGATTTTAACAGTGATCTGTATTGTTGTCTCATGTTTTCCCGTAGTTTGGTTTTGATTTTGTCATTGTGATTTTCTTTGGTTTTCCCCATTCAGCTTTACAAATGCCGCGCAATGTCGATATGGATTGCTCCTAGACAATACATGGTGACTATAAAATAAAAATAACTACGAACGAAATACGATAGCTTATGCGTTGAAACGTCTCTGGGCAATAGTGTTTATTGAAAACGAAACAACCTATATTTTAATGAATAATTGTTGCAGCTTGCATTTTATTGTTAAGAAAATAATACATTTATAGGAAACAATAAGACTGTTTTTGTGTGTTATCCTTCTTCAGGTTGTCTTACTTTAAGTTGTCCTTATATTTTCATATTTTAATTCGAGCAAGGGAACGAGGAAGGTAGTCCATAGATCTAAGATATCTACCATTTCTCAGGATACATTTTCTTGTTTAAGCTGTTACATCCTGAAAGGTATGTTTATTTAAATTTTTAACCTGCTTTTCTGTCTTCCAATATGCGTTTGGGATTTGGGGCCAGAATGTTTCGGTTCCATTCATTTATCAAAATGGCACAAAAGTCTTCTACAATGCTGTGATCCTCCCAACGCTGTGGTGTGGTGCCGAGCCCTGGACGGTGTACCAATGCCATTCGAAGAAGCTTAACCATTTCTTCCTAAAATACCTCAGGAGAATTCTTGGTATCAAAAAGCATGATAAAATAAATACCAAACACCGAAGTTCTCAAAAGGACAAATACCGGGGGTCTGTGTTTTACGCTCAAAAGGACTCAACTTCGCATATCGTGAGAATGCCTGATTTCAGAATCCCAAAGGCAGTGAAATGTCCGCAGGGAAGCATAAGGTTGGCGCACAAAAAAGTGCTACAATGACACCCTGAAAATGGCTCTGAAGGACTTAAACATAAATCCTTCAACATGGGAGAGCCTGGCTCCTGACGCACCACGCTGCAGACACAGTGGGCAGCACACTGTATGAGGCTTCACGAATATTGTACATGCTGAAACCCAGAGAGAAGCCCGCAAGCAACTCTCGTCCGCAAGTGGATGTGGAGCCTTTAAAATTAAATTCTAACTATGTGACAAACATTTCTCTGCCAGAATAGGTCTTACCGGCCACAGCAGAAGCCAAAAGCCATCGTAACCTTTAATTCTTTAAATTCTTCTATTTCGCAGGATAGATATCGTCCTCTGAGGCCATTTTCTCGCTAATTTTACCTCTAAAACCAGGTGACCCTCTACCTCCTTCAATTGCAAATATTTCGATTTCTTTTCATGAAAGATGAGTATTCTTTCACTGGAATCAAGACAAATGAACAGGCTTTAAAATGATACCAATAACTCCACATGTTCAAAAGTTGAATAACCCCTGATTCCTCCGCGTCGTGACGCTTTCATGATTGTTAATATTTTACGCCTACCGCAGACGGTGAGTTGCTTTGACTCGACTGTCAGGGCCATCGCAGCTGACAGACAGGGACACTTGAACTGCATAACTTTGTTCTTTCTCTGGCTAGAATAGAGCTCCCGCCTTCGCTAACAACGGATTGTGATGAGCTAACAGTTACACCTCACACGTCAGTATTTTGCTGGAGCAGAGACAACAATTTTTGTGAGGTTTTTGGGTTGTTGTTCTTGTTTCTTCTTTTTTAAATAACGTGTTTGTTTATTTATTTCCATAGATATTAATAATATGATTAATAGGAGTTGAAAATAAGAAAATGATTATCATAAGCAGATTTCGGACGTCAGGATTTGTGGCCTCGGCGATTTACTATACCAAAACCTCGATCGAAAGACAGTCAAGAATGAAAGGCGGGCCACTAGCTCAATTTGTGTCAAGATGGGAGTATCGTTCTGATTCAGGAACTTTCAATTGTTTATGGAATTTTGCAACACTCTCGGTCTAAATGGCTTATGCTTTTTTGCTTTGAGGGTGGGGTGGTTGCAGAGGGAAATTCTATTGTGATGTCCCATCTCTTAGATAGGATTACTGAACTGAAAGAGGAGTCAATCACAAACAATACCCCACCATACGAGTTGTCATTACCAGTGATGTCATTCTATATGTTTTTCCTTTTGGAGAGTGGACTTCCTACATGAGATATGGGACGTGTGTGCCGTTAAGTAGACTGTCTTTATCAAGCAAAATACAGCACCTAAAGAAAAGGTGGGGTCTTGGCAGGTCTCTGGTGTGGTTTGCTTATACTTTTCAAGCAAAAATCTATCGTCCGCATCTCTTCTCCTTCCAGTTTTATTTCAGTTAGTCTCTTGTAAAACCTTTAATATCCGACACTTATATGTCCTAATATTGTTGCAATTGCTGCAAAAGTATTACTAAATCAAAACAAACTAAAGCGCAAACACAAAAAACTATAACAAATACAAGAGGGATTGATATTGCAAGAACTTTATTTTATAACTTTCACGTTTTTCCGGTTATAGTTCAAAACTGAAGTTTAATAATGGATCAGGGAAGAAATCTATATTTGCTAAAATATCGAAATTCACCAAAGTAATTGACTTCCCTTGAGTAGCAGCATCTAATTTTTGCAATACATTTCACCTGGCTGCATCCCCCTTTGTAGATGCCCACCGCATAATAGCCTTGCTTACATTCCAATCTGGACCACACCCAATGTCTAAGCCAATTCCTTGGCGCAGCTTGGTCATAGCAGTTGCTTGAAGTCAGATCCTCCATTGGGTCACTAGCACAACATGTTGCTCCAATAATGCTTGAAATTTTCTCCCCTTTGTCCCTCCTGAGGCCCTTCATGTACTTGTTCTTTGGGCAGAGTAGCCAGACATTTTTCCTGGATGATTAATGACAGTAAATAAAGTATCATTACATAGTTGTGTCCAATAGTGGTGACTGGCCATTATGGTGTAAGAGTTAGGCGCTTTGCTAACGTAAGCGGAAGACCTAAGTTTGAATCCCGTGCGGGAAAATATTAAATTGAGTATGCGTCCTATCTCTGGTCACTGATCCGTTACTAAACGTTATGTTTTGCTTGTTTTTGTTAAGTGTTTTACGGCGCTCGTAACTGCATAAGGTCATATGAGCGCGCGGGACACACCTAATATTTTCAGTTGAAAGGAGGTGAGGAGGTGGGGGCAGAAAGCGGAAATGAAAGCAGACAACAGGACATTGTCAGAGAGCAGAAAAGAAGGTGAAAGGAGACAATTTTAGAGAAGAAATTTTTCAGTCGCTACCCGTATTCGAACCCGGGACCTTTTGAATGAGAGGCCAACACCTTAACCTCTAGGCCACGAGAGACCCCCAAAACGTTAGAAGAAACGCCCCCTTCAGACGTGGAGTTGCTTTGACTCGGCTGTCATGAATAGAAATCCCACCTTCTGCTTGCAATAGACGGCGAAAAGCCTTACAGTTGCAGCGTAAACGTCATTATTGAAATGTTTGCTAGAGCAGCGAGTACATTAATATTTGTTAAGCTTTTTGTAAGTATTTACAAACAATTTGGTTCTTGATTTTATTCTTTTGTTGTTGTTGTTTTTGTTGTTAGTTAGATCTAGTTAGTTATTTTGTTTTCATAGAGATTATTAAGAACAATGTGTATCTAAACTAAGCAAAATGACTTCAACAGCAATTTTCACACTTAAGAATTTGCGAGATCTTCTATCTACTATACCAGAACCTCAATCGGCACACAGGCAAGACAGAACGACGTACCACTCGCTCACTTTGAGTTATGCTGAGATTATAGTCCAAATTCAAATCCCAAACGGGGTGTTGAGGAAGGAACGTCGGTGGTTAGGGAATTTACCTCGGCTCTCGGTCAGCATAGGCCCGTATTACTGCAGGTCCCATCTGAATCTCTTATATAACCGTATAAGCGCTGAAAGAGGGGTTAGCCCCAAACAATATCACATCAATAATGCTATTCTATATTTTCTTTTTTAGGAGAGTGGACGTGCTAGGTGACATAATATGGGATGTATGTGTTGTTTTGTAGGCAACCCGTATCAAGCAAAATAAATGCACAATTATAAGGTAGGTGGTTGGCCGATGCTTTCGAGTAGCTTGTTCCTTCCCTGTCAAATATCACTGATGGTCAAAATCTTTCCTCCCTCTTGTTTTTTGTCTGTTATTCTCTCGTAACACCTTTATACTTAGGCACAGATATCACCTAATGTTGTTTAAACTACAGTAAAACTGTTCCTAAAACAAAACAAACAAAAGCACTAAAACATGGGATTCAAATTTTTTGGGCTTGTGACTCTGAAAGCAGCACTCCACTCAGAGTTTTCCCTTATTTGGGCATGGAGTACGCAGTGCACAGGAACAAGATCAGTCACAGACAACAACAAGGCGTTGGTCTTTTTTTGAAGTCACCGACCTCAGTCCCATTGTCTCATGCGACATTCCGCAAACCATGATCCTCAAATGCAAGCGTTCACCCACAGACTACTGGAAGCACTTCAACATGGTGCTGGGAAAACAACTGGTTGTCCAACAGAACAAGAGGAAATCAACCTCCTCTACACTGAATCAACCAATCAAACAAAACCCTGACACTTCTTTTAAGTCTCCTTTTTTTAAGTCTCTGAAAATACTCAAATATTGTCTATCGAAATCGAAAGCCAGAGGAAGAGGTCCAAGCCAAATGATGCATCTCCTGAGTCTCGAAAGCAATAGAAATGTGCACTGTGCCAGGTCAAAAAGGATATATAGCCTAAATCTCGTTGTGAGAAGTGTGGCCATCTCATCGGCAAAGACCATTCAGTTGCTCTTTGCCGCTTCTGTTGTGAACAATACTTTTGTTCTTTGGCATCTCCCATTATTTGTGCAGGTGCAAGAGTCGCAAGTAGCAATCACATCTCTGGCACCCAGAAAACAGCTTGTCTCCGTGTTTCTGTTTGTTTTACGTTTTTGTTGAAAATAAAAAGATGTTTCCATTTATTTCATGCTTACATATTTTTTTATAATACATGTTTGCAATCGTATGTTGGATTTTTTTTTCCGCATCAACATGCCTTTTTTCTCTATAAAGTCTATAGAAAGTGAACGGATGTGATGTGAATCACATAGCCAGGTATATGGGTGGGCAACACATACTGGGAAAGAAACGCCATAAATATTTTTGAACAGTTGTCACCTTCTACACATTCATTATGTTAGCTTGTTTAAAATATCAAAGCGTTACATACACAAAATTTGAAGATTACATTGATGTGGAAGCGTGTGGATTGAGTGCATTCGGAGTTCTGTCCTTTCCAAGTGGTTGGGTTCGTGTGTTTAGTGCACCCAGCAGGTGGGGAAGGCGTGTCCAATTCGCGGGCCGTGAGCCAGTCAAGGCCTACAGTATTATAATATTATTATGCAGCCGCAACATGACATTGAAGTGTACTATTAGCGCTGCTAGCAGGCCAAAGCACTTTTCTCACATGCCACTTAATTGCCGAGAGATTGACTACATTGTTTCTTTTACGTATGGGTCACAAGGCACAGGCTGCGGTGTTGAAGAGCTTGCCTTTCACGTTTTAGTTTTACAACAGGAAAAAGTAATTGCATTTTTACCATTCTTTAAAAATATCGTACTAGAAAGCCTTTTGTTTTTGGAATGCAAAGACAGAAACACAGAAAAAAGAAAGAGCGAGAAAGAGAGAGAGAGAGAGAGAGAGAGAGAGAGAGAGAGAGAGAGAGAGAGAGAGAGAGAGAAAAAAATGGGACTGAAAGAGAGAGAGAGCAGAGATCCAGGCTCAGCAAGACAGTATTTCTTGGCGCCTGCAGCCCGCGGATAATTTGAATTAAAAAACCCTGTCCCAAAGGAATACTTACTTATATCGTTGACTTGTCCAGTCTTTATGTACACAGCCCACATCTCTCTTAACATACAACTGTCTGCAGCACATAGCCCTTAGTCCAGTGATGCCGTCCTTAGTGGTGTTGTCTTTATAGACGGTCTGTCTGGGAAGACGAATTTAGCCAGTGAAAGTGGAGGGAATGGGAAAGGGCATGCAGAGTAGGTATGAGGAAAATAATAATATTACGAAGAAATTGGGAGGCAAAGGGAGAGTTGGGGAAGGGGGATAGGATAGGGATATTGAGAGTAGGAAGGGGAGATTGAGGAGGGGGGGGGGGCGAATATAGAACGTGGGAACAGGAAAGGAGGGACGTAGGTGGACAGACATGAAAAGTTTGGAGGGGGGAGGGGTAGGGAGGGTGTGGATTAGTGAGGACATAAGAAGACAGAATGGGAAATTGGAGGATAGAATATGAAATTGATTTCTTTAAAGTGTTGATATTGGGTGCGCGGGGGGTGGGGTGCAGTGAGGAAAGATTGAGCTATAGCGTGGTGCTAGTCGTTAAGGGTAAAGAGGGAAAGCTTCTCACAAATCCAGACGAACAGAAAGAACGCCGGAAGGAGCATTTCATCGAGCTACTGAACAGACCTAAGTTTAAAAAAAATACAGTCTGACATTCCACCAGCAGAGATTGGTCCGAGGGGGAGTGAAGAAAAGCCCAGTTTAGAGGAAATCAAGGAGGCGACAAGGCACCAGAAGACAGGCACGGCGGCCAGCTCAGATGGAATTCCCTCAGAAGTTCTCAAGGTGGATATCGACACCTCGGCAGGGATTCTTAATGGATTTATTGGCAAATTATGGGACAGCGAAGAATTTCCACCGGATTGGAGAGAAGGTTGGCTTGTGAAACTACCTAAGAAAGGAGACCTGCATGAGTGTAAAAACTACAGAGGAATCATGCTACTGTCCATTCCTGGAAAGATTTTAAGTCGTACCATACTGGAAAGACTGAAGGAAGCCGTGGATGTAAAACTAAGAGAGGAGCAGGCAGGATTTCGTAAAAAGAGATCAAGTACAGATCAGATTGCTATTTTGAGGATAATAGTGGAGAAGTCAACTTTGTTGAATACGAGAAAGCTTTTGACAGCCTACATAGGGACTAAATATGGAGGCTCATGCGCCACTATGGAACACCTGACAAGTTCGTGAGACTGATAAAGAAGATGTATGAGGGAATGAGCTGCAGTGCATTACTTGGGGGCAGGGGACGACTCGTTTGAAGTGAAAACAGGAGTGAGACAGGGATGCCTACTATCGCCTTTTCTCTTTTTATTAGCAGTGGATTGGATAATGAGACAGACAACAGCGGGACAACGCAGTGGCATTCAGTGGGC
This sequence comes from Aplysia californica, assembly GCF_000002075.1. NCBI lineage: Eukaryota > Metazoa > Mollusca > Gastropoda > Aplysiida > Aplysiidae > Aplysia > Aplysia californica. The sequence continues at coordinate 221,267 of NW_004797703.1, forward strand.
CCTTTCCAGTCAGTGGGAAGACTTAGACTTTGCCAACGACGTGGCACTTCTTTTTCATAGTCGAGTCCAGATGCAGCAGAAAACAGATCGCCTCAGGACCTTCTCCCGTAGTGTTGGACTCAATATTCACACGCATAAAACGAAAGTTCTTCGAATGAATGCAGCTGACGTTCTTATCAAACTGCAAGGGGTACCATTGGCGAATGTTGAATCCTTCACCTACCTGGAAAGTGTCATCAACAAGGCGAAGACATCAAGGTCAGAATCCAAAAAGCAAGAGCAGCATTCATCATCCTCAGGAATATATGGATGTCAAAGGAACTGGGATTGAACACCAAGCCGAGGATCTTCAAAACAAATGTGAAGACTGTTCTACTGTATGGTTCAGAGACATGGAGGCTCACAGCATCAGAAACAAGGAAACTGCAGAGCTTCTTAAAACGATACATAGGAAGGATAGTTGGGACTAAGTGGTACGGTGTAGTCACAAATGCCGAACTGTGGGAAAGAACAAGCAAAAAGGACAGTAAAGGAAGACACAGGTGAAGAAATGAAAACGGATTGGGCACACCTTGAGGAGACCCCCGACAAACATCATCAGACAAGCTTTGACGTGGAATTCAGGGAAATGTAAGAAAGGAAGACAAAAGATGACATGGAGGCGAGCGGTACAAGCGGAAATGGAAAAGGTGGAGACATCATGGAAACAGCTAGAAAAGGATGCAAAGGACAGGCTTCCAGAAATGTTGTTAATGGCTTATGCTCCACTGAGAGTTTTAAAAAGGCCAAGAGTAGAGGTGGTGTTGGTTCAGGGTGAAGATCGAAAACAGTAATTCGATTAGTGAAGGGGAGGGGGGTGGAAGCAAGAACGGGTGGCGGAAAGGAAAGAGGATGAAGTACTTAAAGGGGAGGGAGGCGGGGCAAAACGATATGTGAGAAGGGTTAAGAGGCGGGTTAAGAGAGTCGGGTGCGAGGGAGAGGGGTGCTTTAATAGGTAGTATTTCTTTGGATATTAGACTAACTTTGTAGGCTAAATATTAAATATTCTACCTGACTTTCTTTTGTCATATTCTTTTCGATTCTTCAACTGTCTTATTCTTTTTTTGCTTTCTGTCTGTGTTATTTCATTTCATCCTTTTTAAATTTCTGTTTTCTTTTAAATCTCCATATTCTAAATTCTATTCATGTTATTTCTTTTTCTTTTTCTACTTTTGTCTAGCTACCGACGGCTGTGGCATTGTGGTGAGGCGCTTCGCAGAAGACCAGAGCTCCAGTCCTGTCTGGAAGGACATTTTTGTTGAGTCTGTCAGTCATTTTGGTAGGGCGTTGTTTCCCTCTCAGTCCAAGTTGGCACTGACAGGCAGGGTCGAAGCCAGCCTTCTAAGAAATGATATAAATTGTGTTACTGGGTGTGTAAACGCATGTCATGCTTTATTATTGTCTATATATTTTCTTCTGCTTATCTCTCTTCAACGTGCGTACCTCCGAAAGCCGTTGATGAAAGCTCCGTTCTCTGCACACGTTGCCCTACCACTGGAATCCAGCTTTTGGAACTTGAACCAGTTCCACACCTCTTTCCCTTTGTACATGTAGTCCTTGTCGCATTCCGACGTGACTGAGGCGAAGAAAGTCGCACACAAGAGAGGAAAAATAAGAAGTGTAGCTACTGATCCAAACGCCATCTTGTCCTTTTGAGGCGCTGTATAATCTGTGGACGGGAGAGAGTATATGAATAAAGAGGAACTACCATCACCACCCAAAAAATCCTCAAAAAATTATAAATAAAAATTTTAATATATACTTTTTAAAATTAAAGCAGCAGGAATTTGTCAACATTGCTCAAGAAAGATTGAGATAAATTATTGGCATGACAACATGAAAAATGAAATACTCTTATAGTAAACAATAGATTTCGAAATCAGTAATTGAAAACGAATGTGCTTTGGGCACGCCTTGAGAAAACATAACACTAATATTAAATTTACCACGAAGCTTCAGAATAGAACCTACAAGGACAGAGACAGAGAGGAAGGGCCAAAAACACATAGCAGGGAAAACTATATTCCTTGCACACTGCAAATCAAACTTATTCGAACTGAGTCGGGGTCGGCAGATTCTTTTCCACGAAAGAGCAAGTTTGATCTACTTTTTGTTTGGAGGGGGGGGGGGGGCACACTACGATCAGTGCCATTCGAGACCTTAACAAGAAAAGTGTTAGATTTTGACATTTTCCGTCAAATTCGGACGAATTGTGTCAAAATGGTGGCTTTACCATTTTATGAAAGAAAACCTGGTAAGCCCCGACTGAATTCTACTGAATTAGATTGGCAGTGTGCACTTGGTATAACATGCAGACCTACAATAGATGGGATTCGGTTGGACAACCATTAAGACTAAGTAACTGTAGAGTTCGTGTTGGTGACCTACACTCAGGCACGGGGACAGAAAGGATGACAATGATAAAGTTTGTTAAAAAACATAGTGTTGTCTGATGTGCAATAGTTAGGCTCTTTAAAGTTGCAGGCGAAAGGTATGATTCACCACGCGATGGAATCAGGCGTTCATCAATTTTCAGGCATATGGAGGTTTTTTTTGTATCGTTTGTTTTGCTTTCGAAAAATAAAAATACCCAAATATCTTCAACAGAAGTCGAGATTGCTTGGAATGACGGAAGCAGGGGTCACCTTTTTTCAACGGAAAAAAATCCGAGAAAATAACCGCTAAAATGTAATAACTTCCAAAATTTGATAATCCTTGAATGTTTTTTCTTCAGTTTTGAGCCTTTAATCAACGTTGTTCAGAAAAAATCAACAACAGAGCAATGTGTTTTTAAATGAACATAAATGGTGTAGAGCAAAACATTTTAACCACCATGCCTCATGAGTTCAATTGCTATGACAAAAGTCTAGCATGGCACGTGTGATAAGACCCGTTAATCCAACTAAATATTACAAGAGAAGATTTTTTTAAAAATTGGCTTTATTACGAGGTAAAATGACAGCCAACAGATTGTTCTGCTTTAGTTCTTATACGGGTTGCCCATTTTTGATGGGATCGGGTCGGGTCGGGTCGGGTCTTGGGCAAACGCCCTACTCGTCTCCTGAAAGTAAATTAGGGGTCCCCACTACGGCTGGATCGGGCCGATCGCCCCGCTCGGTCGCCTGAAACGGAAACAAACACGTTTGGGTTTTTTTTACGGGGTGCCCACTACAGATGGGATCGGCCGATTGGTCCGATCACCCGACTCGGTCGCCTCAAAAACAAACGTGTTTGTTTTCAGTTTCAGGCAATCGAGTCGGGCGGTCGCCCCGATCCAGCCGTAGTGGACACCCAGTATTAAGCGACCGAGTCGGGCCATCGGCCTGATCGGCCGATCTCATTCGTAGTGGACACCCAGTATTAAGCGACCGAGT
>NW_004797703.1:224779-228225 GCF_000002075.1 Aplysia californica
GGCTTCGGCGATCACCCGACTCGGTCGCCTCAAAAACAAACGCGTTTGTTTTCAGTTTCAGGCAATCGAGTCGGGCGATCGCCCCGATCCAGCCGTAGTGGACACCCAGTATTAAGCGACCGAGTCGGGCCATCGGCCTGATCGGCCGATCTCATTCGTAGTGGACACCCAGTATTAAGCGACCGAGTCGGGCCATCGGCCTGATCGGCCGATCTCATTCGTAGTGGACACCCAGTATTAAGCGACCGAGTCGGGCCATCGGCCTGATCGGCCGATCTCATTCGTAGTGGACACCCAGTTTCAGGCAATCGAGTCGGGCCATCGGCCTGATCGGCCGATCTCATTCGTAGTGGACACCCAGTTTCAGGCAATCGAGTCGGGCCATCGGCCTGATCGGCCGATCTCATTCGTAGTGGACACCCAGTATTAAGCGACCGAGTCGGGCCATCGGCCTGATCGGCCGATCTCATTCGTAGTGGACACCCAGTATTAAGCGACCGAGTCGGGCCATCGGCCTGATCGGCCGATCTCATTCGTAGTGGACACCCCACTTTTTGTTTTTGAGGCGACAAGTTTGGCGCGAACGGCTTGTTCCACGATAGCCACTTTGCGCACTCAATCTGGCTAGCAAACCGCCCAGACCAAACCCAATCCCCCAATGGGCACCCCGTATAATAAATTTGGGGTACGTGTTGTCAAAATTCAGACAGGCAAATAGAATGATTTTGATAACTGTTGATTCGTCAAGGTTAAAAACATTTCTAGGATACAATTTTTTAAAGAGGAAAATTATGTATATTATATATATATATTTAAAAGATATATACATATATATAATAGTATATATATATATATATATATATATATATATATATATATACACATATTATGCACGTGTGTGTATGTGCGTGTTTGTGTGTGTGTGTGTGTGTGTGTGTGTGTGTGTGTGTGTGTGTGTGTGTGTGTGTGTGTGTGTGTGTGTGTGTGTGTGTGTGTGTGTGTGTGTGTGTGTGTGCCTATATTTCTATATTTATATACACGCACTATGACCATTAAAACCAGACGCAACATGAACATTAAAAAGTCTCAATTACAATTCGAAAACGTACCTTCAGCAGCAAACAATGTAAGTTGTTCAAGCTTTGGTCTTGGTGAGGAGTGTTTTATAGCTGCTTCATCATGAAAAGCAATTACTGGCAGTATTATGATTCAGATCAACAAACATTGACACTTAATTCTACATTCATTAGCGCGCGCGCGCACACACACACACACACACACACACACACACACACACACACACACACACACACACACACACACACACACACACACATACACAGATAGCTTCCTTTGTCTTGTTGTTTTGGATTATCGAATAAGCTGCCTGACTTCACAACCTGTCGCAATCGGTAAAATACATCTCTGTCATGTATTATTTCAGTGGTTTATTCATATTCACAATCATTTATGAGCGTATATATTTCCAAAGAAAATGTTGATCTTCTATTATTAAGTAAAATGCAATGTCAATTTGTGTAAAGAAGAATGTGGGCGGATCTAATACTGCCGTTTTGCTTACCAAGAACTGTTTGCTGTTCTGCTGCCTCTAGGCTCAGTATGAACGAGGACATAATGCAACAGGTGTTTATGGTGAAGTGGTTGGGTGCCTTGTCGATATACACATGAGACTCCAGTTCGTATTCCAAATGGGGAAAGTTTTATCGAGTATATCGGTTTTTCTGCTGTCTTGTCGTATCCCTCCCACCTCAGTTTGGCCTTTACAGACATGATCTAAGCCTGCTTGAAATGACCTGCATTGTAGCGATGGGAGCGTAAAAACACCTTTAATGTTTTTTAAAGGTGGACATGTAATTTGAACAGTTGGGGAGAGGGGTAGGGGATGGGGGAAGGGACATAGGTAAATTACCTACTATTCTATAAACACCAGAAACAACCTCCCCTTTATTGTGTGCAGTGCATTTATTGACAAATGCTTTATCTCTGTCTCTGTCTCTCTCTGTCTCTGTCTCTCTGTCTCTGTCTCTATTTCTCTCTCTTCCTCCCCCCCCTCTCTCTCTCTCTCTCTCTCTCTCTCTCTCTCTCTCTCTCTCTCTCTCTCTCTCTCTCTCTCTATCTCTCTCTCTCTCTTGAGTAAGAGTGTCACCTTTCCTGCAATCCCTCCACTGGGGTTCATCTTTCTATTTAGTTTGTTTTAGTTATGATTTCACTATAGTTGTTTTTTATCTGCAGAATGGCCTTTCTTTTTTTCTAGTGACGGTTGGGGAGGGGGGGGGGGGTTGAAACTACCTCCCCTGCAACTCTTGTCTCAACAAATGTTTTTATGACGTAGCTCTCTCACCTGGTTTTACTTACTAAGCGTTTATGTTCCTTTTATTTGACTCTTTTATATTATAAAACCCACTTTCTGCGCTTATTCCTCTGTAAATTTTTAGTTTTTTCTCTCAGGAACACTTGGAATCTCCCGCCTTTAAAAATGACCAGATTATGTCACTTTACTTTACTTTTACTTTTATCAGCCGCTTATACCCTTTTGGGTGTCGCGGAAAGAGAGAGACGTCTCTCGGCCACCAGCCGGATAGCCTGGGTCAGGGGGATGCCGTGGGTGTTTAATGTTTCCCTGACTCCATCTATCCAGGTCTTTCTCGGTCGCCCTGTCGTCTTGTTGCCATTGATTTTTTTTTATGTAGTACTGGATGGTGTGTTGGTAATCACATGAGATGTCGGAACTATTTGATTCTTTGGTGTTGGATGTGATGTATGGCATCATTTGTGCCCACCATTTCTCTGATTACTGAGTTTATAATTTTGCATCGCCTGGTCTTGTTTATTGGTTTTCTAAGTCATCACATTTCACTTGTTGTAATTCTTCGTTCGCATGTCTTGTTCGTGGTCCATGTTTGGCATTGATAGGTGAATGTCGGGATGAATATGTTGTTAATCCTTTTAAGTTCTGTTGTCATGGGGATGTTAGGATGTTTCAGTAGTGGAGTAAACTGGTTACTAACATTATTGGCCTTTTGTACTCGTGTTTCAATTTCTCTGTTCAGTCGCTCATCCTCTGTGAATATACTTTCGAGGTACTTACATTCTTGGACCTGTCTGAGACTGTTGTTGTTGATGTGTATCCTGAGTGGTCCTGAATTTCTGCCTACTTTCATCGTCTCTGTTTCGTTGATGCTGATACTCATGTCGTCGTAGCAGTTAAATTCTTCGTTTAATCTAGTGGTGTGGTGTTGGAGACTTTGTTCATCTTTGTGAGCCACGCTTTGGTCATCAGCAATCACCAAAGAGTATTTCATTAGCGGCGTCTGGTTCTGTGTTGGCCTCTTTTTGTAATTCTATCCATATATATGTTTTATAGTAGTGGTGATAGGTCATAGCCTGTTCCATTTTCTTTTTTTTCTTTTTTTTCTTTTTTTTTT
>NW_004797703.1:228716-235477 GCF_000002075.1 Aplysia californica
CCCCCCCAAACACACACTGTACATGCACACGATATAATAATATAACACATCATCAATTGTGCCACAATGAACTTAGCCTACCGTTGGTCACACAAGTCCAGTTCACCGTAAATGTTATCTGTTGCCTTGCTTTTACCTGCCCTCTTGTCGATTTGTTTTAGTTGGGATTTTGTGTATGATTGGACCACTGTTATAGCCGAACATGTCTGTCCGAATACTTGCTATAAATATCTTTTTTATTATATATTATTTTTAAAAAGGTCGGATTTATGGATTTCCTGCCTTGGCCGGAACCCTGTTACAACATTTGACTGATATAAATGGGGGCCACTTTACCTCGTTTTTATCAAACAAACATGCGAAGGACTCGGGTCCAACGTAACAGTTAGTCCTGTCAGCTGGCCCAAACGTTGATTCTTTGCACAGTTTTCCCCCACATGAATGAACCCAAACTAATCTTTTCTAAGCAACTGGCGATCGGTCGACAGGGTGGGGTGGGAGGGGGGTATGTATTGTAAATGTGTGTCGTACTTGTAGATCATTCTCTGCTATGGCTTATGGAGTGTCACCTATCAGATACACCATTAATTATGCTCTATCAGCTCAATCAAAACCGTAAGATTATTCGGAATCGTTATCAAGATGTTCAAAGAATTACTTTCGAAAAAGCTTGATATGTTGTGAAACTCAAAATTTTAACATAAAAGTCGTTACAACTAGGTTTTGAGCATGAGATAGAACTTTGTAATTCTAGTGTAAGGATTTTTATCTTGTATTATACTTGTGTTGCTAACGGGGTCATCTATTCAGAGTCTTTTAGAATAGTCTCTTTACTCCATGGTGGTCCATAGCCGAGTCTCCAGTATTGATCTCTTCTGTGCTGATCTGCCGCAATGAATGGGATCTGTTGTAAAACATATTATGTAATCTGTAGGAACTTGAAACAAAAAATTCATTAAGGATGAGCTTTCGAGACACACGGAAACATTTTCTTTCTCTGGCTAGAGAAGTACTCTCGCCTTCTGCTGGCAACGGACTTCAATGACCCTAACCGTTACACCACAGACGTCAGTACTTTTGCTGGACCAGCGAGGACAATTCTGTAAGTTTTTTGTAATGGTTTCTGTAAAGGTTTTTGTTGTGTGTTGGTGTGGGTGTTTCTGGTTTTATTTTTGTTTTTCTTCACTTTAATGTGTTCGTTTCTTTTCATAAAAATTTATAAGATTACTATTAGTCTAAAATAAAAAAGGACTATCATAAGAAAATTTTTATAATAATTAATTATTTGCGACCTCTGCGATTTACTACTTTAGAACCTTGATCCCCAGACAGGCAAGAAAGAACGGCGCGCCACTTGCTCAGTTTGTTTCATGCTGAGAGCGCATGGTCCTGGGTCAAATCCCTTATGGGGTGTTCGGGAACTTCCGTTGATTTGGGATTTTACTAGGCTCTCAATTTATCGTCTTACTGCTGATGGACGTTCCTGTAAAGGGAGTTAGCCCCAAACAATACGCGAGTTGTTATTACCAATGGTGTCAATCTGTAATGTGTTTTTTCTTTTGAAAAATGGACTTCCTAAATAAGATGTGGGACATATGTGTTGTCATGTTAAGTAGACTGCCAGAATCAAGCAATATAAAACACTCAAATAAAAGTTGAGCACAATGTGGGTGCTCTGAAGGGGTTTACGCTTTATTTTTTATCAAACATCTGTCGTTCGTATCTCTTCTTCTTTTCTTTTTTTTTTGTTTCTCTTACTCTCTTATAACACTTTTAATCTTCAAATCGTATATGACCTAATAATTTTGCAAGTGCGGTAAAACGCTTACTGAAACAAAACATAAAACTACAAACACAGAAACTGCAATACTCAAGAAAAGGGATAGGTATTTCTGAACATTATTTTATAACTTTAATATTTGCCGGTCACAGTTCAAAACAGAAGTTTCGTAATGGCTCAGCCACTGAAGATAAGACCCCTGTATGATCTATTCAGCCAGTGATTGTCCTCCAGTGACAGGTAAGTTTTGCAACACATTCTACCTGGTTGCATCTCCATTGCGCCGCTTGCTCGGTTTATGTCATGCTAGGTGTATGGTTCTGGTTCGATACCCCGTGGGAGAGTTCAAGATCTTTCAGTTGTTTAAGGAATTTTACAAGGCTCTCGTTCTAAATAAATCCATCTCACAGCAGAGGGGACTTCAATCCAGACATCTCACCTCACAAATAACATTAGTCAGCCACAAACAATATCTCACCATACGAGTTGTCATAACCAATGATGTCATTCTGTAATATGTTTTTCCTTTTTGGAGAGTGGGCTTCTAAACATGAGATACGGAACGTGTGTGTCGTTGAGTAGACTGATTGTATCAAGCAAAATTAAACAAGCAAATAAAAGGTAAGTTCTTGGCAGCTACTCTGGTGAGGTTGGCTCATATTTTGCTAGCGAAAATATGTCGTCCGCGTCTCTTCTCCTTCCTGTTTTATGTCAGTTACTCTTTTGTAAAACCTCTAATATCCAGTACTTATAATATGTCCTAATACTGTTGAAAGTGCTACTACAACAAAACAAAAAAGGGCCAACACAGAAACTAACGCCTACAAGAGGGATTTATATTGCAAGAACTTTATTTTGTTACTTTAATATTTTGGGGTTACAGTTCAAAACAGACATTTTAGTAATGAATCAGCGACCAACATCAAAAGTATTGAAGAATGGAAAATGAAAATCAATCCAGGGGTCGTACTCCCGTGAGAAACAACAACGAAGTTTCGCAATACATTTCACTTGGCTGCATCTACCTTTGTAGATGCCCACTGCGTTATAGCCTGCTTTACATTCCAATCTGGACCACACCCAATGTCTAAGCCATTTCCTAGGCGCAGCTTGTTCATAGCAGTTCTCTGACAGCACTTCATCCAGCGGGGCACTAGCACAGCACGTTGCTCCAATAATGCTTGAAATTTTCTCCCCTTTGTCCCTCCTGAGGCCCTTCAGGTACTTGTTCTTTGGACAGAGTAGCCAGACGTTTTTCCTGGGGGATTAATAAAAGTAAATAAAGTCTCATTACATAGTTGTGTCCAATTATATGATGGTGGTGAATGGCGGTTATGATGTAAGAGTTAGGCGCTTTGTGGATGAACGCAGAAGACCCGAGTTCGATTCTCTTGTGGGGAGAATCTTTATTGAGCATTTGCGTCCCATCTCTTGTGGCTGATCCATTACAAACGTTTGGAGATACGCTCACTTCAGACGTGGAGTTGCTTTGACTCGGCTGTCAGGAATAGAAGTCCCACCAACTGCTTGCACAGACGGCAAAAAGCCTAACAGTTGCTGCATAGACGTCAGTATAAAATTTTTTGCCAGAGCAGTGAGTACATTTTTTGTTAGGCTGCTTGTATTTTTTAAAAATTTGGTTGTTGATTGTATTTTTTTGTTGTTGTTGTTGTTTCTTAGTTAGTTAGTTAGTTAGTTAGTTAGTTAGTTAATTAGTTAGTTAGTTAGTTAGTTAGTTTATTTGTTTGTTTGATCTCATTGAGATTATTAAGAATAATGCCTATTTAAACTAAGTAAAATGACTTCAAAAGCAATATTCACATTTTAGGATTTGCGACCTTAGCGATTTATTATACCAGAACCTCTATAGCCACACAAGCAAGACAGAACGACGCACCACTCGCTCAGTTTATGTTATGCTGAGATTATAGTCCTAGTTCAAATTCCAAACGGGGTGTTGAGGAAAGAACGTGGGTGGTTTAGGGAATCTTACTCAGCTCTTGTTCTGCATAGCCCTGTACCCGTATTACTGCAGAGGGAAGTTCAATCCGCAGGACCCATCTCTTATATAAACGTATAAGTGCTGAAAGATGGGTTAGCCCCCAAAATATCACATTATACGAGTTGTCACTTCATTGATGTTATTTTACATTTGTTTTCTTTAGGAGAGTGGACGTGCTAGGTGAGATATGGGACGTATGTGTTGTTTGGTAGACAGTCTGTGTCAAGATAAATAAGTGAACAAATACAAGGCAGGTGGTTGGCTGGTGCTCTGGTGTGGATTGCTCCTTTTCTATTAAACATCAGTGAAGGTCCACATCTCTTTTCCTTCTTGATTTTTTGTATCTTTTTGCTCTCTTGCAATACCTCTACACTTCGGCATAGATATCACCTTTTATTGTTTCAAATGCCATAAAAATCTTACTAAAACAAAATAAACAAAAGCACAAACAAAGAAACTGTATCGTCTACAAGATGGTTTGATATTGCAAGAACTTTATTTCATAATTTTCTTGTTTTCCTGTTACAGTTCAGAATTGAAGCTTAATAACGTATCAGATATGAATGCCAAAACGATTAAGATACCGAAAAGGACCCCAGAATTGGTCTTCGCTTCAGTAGCAACATCGAATTTTTGAAATACAATTCACATGGCTGCATCCCCCTTTGTAGATTCCCACCGCGTTTAAGCCAGACCTACATTCCAATCTGGACCACACAAAATGGCTAAGCCATTTCCTTGGCGTAGCTTGGTCATAGCAGTTGTCGGACGTATATGTCTCATTCTGGTTATCAGCACAACACGTTGCTCCAATAATGCTTGAAATTCTCTCTCCTTTGTCCATCCTAAGGCCTTTCATATACTTTCCTTTTGGACAGAGTAGCCAGACATTTTTCCTGGGGGATTAATAAAAGTAAAGAAAGTCTCATAAAATAGTTGTGTTCAAAATTATGATGGTGGTGACTGGCCATTATGGTGTATAATTTAGGCTTTTTGTGTACGTAGATCTACGTCGAAGACCCGAGTTGGATTCTCTTGCGGGGAGAAGCTTTATTAAGCATTTGAGTCCTATCTCAGGTGGCTGATCCATTACTAAACGCCTAAAGATACGCTCACGTTAGGCGTGGAGTTGCTTTGACTCATCTGCCATAGCCTCACCGAGCAGACAGACAGGGACACTCGACTCACATGTTCTTTCTCTGGCAAGAACAGAAGTCCCGCCTTTTGAAGCCTGGCAGCTGCACCTCAGTCGTCACTATGTTTTTCTAAAACGGCGAATAAAATTTTTGTAAGGGTTGATTATTTGTACTTTTGTTGTTATTCTTTTTTTTAAATTGTTGTTGCTAGTTTGTTTGTTTTCATCGGTATTACTAAAAATTAATACTTATCCGAACTAACAAAAGGACATTCATAAGCATTTTTCATACATTAGGATTTGCAACCTCGACGATTTAGTGTACCAGAACCTCAATCATCAGACAGCAGAAAGAACCGCCCACCACTAAAGCTCCATTTGTGTTCTACTGAATGTTTAGTCCTGTTTCGAATCCCAAACGGGGGGCTGAGAGGGAAAATGGGTTGATTAGGGAATTTTACTAGTCTTTTGCTCTACATAGCTCAATGATATTGCAGATGGTAGTTCAATCCTGACATCCAATCTCTTAAGGAATCGCGCAGTCCGAAAATGGAGGTCACCCCAAACAATATCACACTATTATTAGTTGTCATTACCAATTGGACCTTGGCCAAAAAGGCTGGAATGTAAGACAACCACCTGTGAGTTGAGAAGTCTTAGGAGAGACGTCAACAAAACCAGACGGGACATGATCAGAAACAACAGGATCAGTGGAATAATGGGAACAACACCTGTCCTCCACGGCATTCAGAGGTAAACATTCAGGTGGTTTGGACATCTGGCACGTATGGCACATCACCAGCATGGCGGTAAAGCTTACAGCAAAGAATATCAAGGTATAAGGCAAGAGGAAGATCATGGTAGACCTAGATCGAGGGTATGAAGGATACCCTGAAAACATACAACATTCCACCCAGCCAGGTCATCCAACTTTCTAGAGGCAGAAAGCTCTTTCTGCTCTCGATGCCCTATTAGTGCAAGAGGACGGATAGAGTGGAGTAAGTAAGTTTCACCAATTATGTCAATATGTGAGACAGCGTAGTGGAATCAGGCTCTCGTCAAACTAGCATTTTTCCGCAGGTTTGTGAATTTTTATCAAATTTTTGTTTTTTAGCTCAACACCTTTCATGTCCATTAAAGAACTCATTTCTGTGTGGATTTTTCTTAAAAACGTCGATTGAAGACACAAAAAATTTACATTTTCAGTTACCACGGACTGTTAAGCTAAGAAAATAACTACTTTTTGGTGGCCATTTTCTCACTAATTTTTCCTCTGAAAACAGGTGACCCCCACCTCCTTCATTGGCAAATATCTCGACTTGTATTCAAGATAAATGGATATTTTTTCATTGAAATAAAGACAAGTGAACAAGCTTTAAAATGACACCTATAACTCTACATGCCCTAAAATTGACAAGAGCCTGATTCCACCACGCTGCCTCACATATGTATTTTTTTTCTTTTGGAGAGTGGATGAGTGGACGTACTAGGTGAGATATGGGTTGTAAGTGCTGTTGGGTAGACGGCCTGTATCAAGCAAAACAGGCGCAAAATTTTACAAGGAGGTGGTTGGCCAGTTCTGTAGTGCGCTAAGCTTCATTTCTATTAAACTTCTGTGATCGTCAACACTTATTCTGCCGTGATCTGACAAAACGCATTTTTCTCAAAATCAAGGTTTCGAGATAATCACGATTGAGTGTTTTTTGCTAATTAAACAAACAAATATCAATGTTGTTTTTGTTTGACTATCCCACATAAAAAAAAAATCATTTACCATGTCTGTACCAAATTTGATTGAATTTGAGCTAAAGACAAACAAACAAACAAGAAGAATGCGTTTTATC
>NW_004797703.1:236305-237083 GCF_000002075.1 Aplysia californica
TGTGGTGACTCCTTCAACATGAATGCACAACAACTGGTCAAAGAACTTTTCATTGCATTTGATGGAGCTTTGATTAAGTTGTCGTGGCTCCTGTTTTACCAGTCTTGAGTCGGGAACATTTTAATGGTCTGGAGTGACTGTAGAGGTAATGCTTGTGAAGAAGGCAAATAAGTGACGTGTCTTTTTAGTTTATTTTTGACACTTGCTCCACAGTTGACGAGTTCCTAAAATATTCGTCTAGGTGTGAGACTGTTGTTAATATTAAATGGACTATTCAGCCAAATCACAAGGACACCTCCACTACTTTTTCGTTTTTAAACACGTGCCTTTCAGGAAAATCGTCCAAGAGCATAAAGACGATCACATCTCTTTCGAAAGTTATGAACCACCCTTGATAAAACGTCGGCGTTTGTAAGAAATCTAAAGATCAGCAGCCACAGCACCCTCCGCTATAGAGGTTCCAGCTTTCTCTGGTGCTGAGGTGATCTCTGGTGCTGAGGTGATCTCTGGTCCATCAGATCCCCATGTTCCTACCCTTGTAAAGAGTGCACGTCGACACCTTCATTTTGGCGACGATGATTCTGGTGAAAATGAACATCTGTCAGAGGGTTCAGGTGTGTCAAATCCATTCGCTGACTGGAGCGAAAACAGAGAGTTCGCTGATGTTGCCATTTGCAACATCAACACCAGTCCATTGTCCCTTGACTCAGCATGAACCAACTTCAACGCCGATGGTGGGAGAGCGCAGGTCTTTGTCTGATCTCCTGTCTGAATTTGA
>NW_004797703.1:237824-249285 GCF_000002075.1 Aplysia californica
GGATGCAAAGGACATCATTATACGGTGTGATAATTGTTCAGGCCAAATAAAAATTGGTATTTGTTCACGTCCCTGGCAAGGCTGTTGAATGACAGCAGCAAACCTTTTCTCCACAGGGTCATTTTGAAGTACCTTGTAACGGGTCATACATTCTTGTCCTGTCACTCGTTTCATGGTAAGGTTGAGAAGAATAATAATATGAGAAGGAAGGGAAATGTTTTCGGTTTTACCGATTTTGTGGCGACAGTGCCGATCGCTGGTGGGAGCCCTTAAGTAATACAAATTAACTATTCAGACTTTATAAATTGGGACAAAAAGGTCACCTCAGCGAAGCATGTGAACATTCTACGTATCAAACAGATGCCAGCAGTGAGTTTTCTTATCTGCGTATCGACCATACGACATATTCTCCTTCTTGTTTTGTGTCTGTTACTCTCTTGTAACACCCCTAACCTTCGGAACAAATAGCCCCAAATGTTGTTTAAAGTGCTGTAAAACTCTTACTAAAACAAAAGAAGAAAAAGGGGTAACAAGGAATCTGTAGTGCCTAAAAATGAGATTTATATTGCAAGAACTTTATTTTATTTCTTTGACGTTTCCCAGTTAGAGTTCAAAGCAGGTTAGTAATGCATTAGTCTTAAAAGTTAAGACCAAAAATTGATCTATCAGGTGACAATTCGTATTCCCGTGAGAAGCAACACCGAAGTTTCTCGTTCCAGGCTCAGTAAGACTGTATTTCTTGGCGCCTGCAGCCAACGAATATTTTGAATTCAGAAACCCTGTCCCAAAGAAAAACTTACTTATATCGTTGACTTGACCAGTCTTTATGTACACAGCCCACATCTTTCATAAAATCCGCCTGTCTGCAGCACATAGCCCTTAGTCCAGTGATGCCGTCCTTAGTGGTGTTGTCTTTATAGACGGTCTGTCTGAGAAGACGAATTTCGCAAGTGAAGGTTGGGGGGGGGGGCATGCAGAGGAGGTATGAGGCGAATATTAACATTATGAAGAAATTGGGAGGCAAGGGAGAGTGGGGGGGGGGGATACGAGAGGGATATGGAGATAGGGAAGGGAGATGGGGGGGGGGGCATAGCAGGCCACGAAAAACAGGGGGAGGGGGCGGTTGGGAGGTGGGGGGGAAGCGAATATAGAGCGTCGGGACAGGAAAGGGAGGACGTTGGTGGTGAAATACTCGTATGAAACCCTTGGTGGGAGTGTAGGTGTGGATTAGTTGCAGGAGAGATTAGTCCAAAACGTGGTTCTAGTTCAGGGTAAAGATACGAGGACAGTTAAACAATTAGTGAAAAGAGAGTTGGGGGGGGGGGTGCAAGAACATGGAGTGGATAGGAAAGAGGATTAAGTGCTTAAAGCGGAGGCAGAAAGGGTGACATGAAGTGTGAGAAGCTTAACCCTATCCGTACGCTCTGGGGTCATTTTGTACTCTCAGGGTTGTATTCTTCACATTTGATAATACTATTAGTGCGAAGATCTCTTTGAAACTTTCGTATTTCTAAAAAAAATCTTTTTGATAGACTGCTATGCAAATCGTACGGATCACATTAACGAGAAAATTTCCATCTTTGGAATGTTGTGGTACAGAGTTCCCCACGTCGAATGGATACGATAGTAAAACATGACGTACAGATAGGGTTAAGAAGAGCCCTAAGGTAGTCTTTTTTAAAATTAGAATATTTCTGTAGGATACCAATTAATTATTCTCCCTGACTTTGTTTGCTTCGTTTTTCGCTACCTCAACTACAGTGCTGTTTTTTTCCTGGTTTTTTGTTTATGTTATTTCATTTCATTCTTTTTTTTATTTCTATTTTTTATACCCCTTTTTAAAAATCTAGTCATGATATTTACTTTCTTTCATCCTTTACTATTTCATTTTTTTTCTGTTCATACTTTTGTCTAACTACCGGCGGGTGTGGCATAGTGCTGAGACGCTTCGCAGAAGACCAGAGTTCGAGTCCCGTCGGGGAGGAAATTATTATCGAGTATATGAAGAGGAGTTGTTGCACTTTCTGTCCAAGTTGGCACTAACAGGCAGGGTCGAAGCCAGCCTTCTTAGAAATGATATAAATTGTGTTGGTGGGTGTGTAAAAGCATGTTGTGCATTATTATTGCATATATATTTTCTTTTGCTTATCTCTCTTCAACGTGTGTACCTCCGAAAGCCGTTGATGAAAGCTCCATCAACTGCACACTTTGCCCTACCACTGGAATCCAGCTTTTGGAACTTGAACCAGTTCCACACCTCTTTCTCTTTGTACATGTAGTCCGTGTCGCATACCGAGGTGACTGAGGCGAAAAAAGTCGCACACAAGAGAGGAACAGTAAGAAGTGTAGCTACTGATCCAAACGTCATCTTGTCCTTTTGAGGCGCTGTATAATATGTGGAAGGGAGAGAGTATAATATGAATAAAGAGGAACCACCACCACCACCCCTCCCCCCCCAAGAAAAAAAATAATTTTTTTTAAAAAATAAATATTAGTAGGTACAAATTTGAATATATATTATTTCTTAATGCAACAGGAATTTATCAACACTGCTCAAGAAAGATTCAGATTAATTATTGGGATGACAACATGGGAAATGAAAAACTATGATAGTAAATAAATTACCGAACAATAGATATCGAAATAAGTAAGTGAAAACGGATGTGCCTTGGGCACGCCTTGAGAAAACAGAACATGGATATTAGATTTCCAACCAAGCTTCAGAATAGACTCTACTAAGAGAGAGGCAGAGAAGAAGGACCGAAACCACATGGAAGGGAAAATTATACTCCTTGCACACTGCAAATCAAACTTATTCGAAATCAGTCGGCAGATTCTTCTCCACGAAAGAGTAAATTTGATCTACTCCTTTTTTTGGCACACTACGATCAGTGCGACTCCTGGCCTTGAAAAGAAACTAGCTTGATTTTGATATTTTGAGCCGAATTCGGCAGAATTGTGTCAAAGTGGTGGCTTTACCATTTTATGAAAGAAAACCTGGCTAGCCCCTACTGAATAAGACTGAATTCGATTGGCAGTGTGCACTTGGTATAACAGGCAGACTTACAATAGATGGGATACGGTTGGACAACCATAAAGACTGCAGTAGCTCAAGACAGAAGTAACTGTAGAATTCTTGTTGGTGACCTATACTCAGGCCCGTCGTCAGAAAAGACGACTATGATAAAGTTCGTTTAATAACATTATGTCGTCTCATTTCCAATGACTAGGCACTTCGTCGTTGCAGCCAATAGATATGATTCACAACACGATGGAATGAGCCGTTCTTCAATTTTAGGGCATAAATGGAATTTTTCGTGCTATCTTACAGCTTGACCGTTAGTCATTTTTTTTCAAAAAATAAAAATACCCATCTATCTTCCACAGAAGTCGAGATAGTTCGGAATGAAGAAGGTAGGGGGCACCTATTTCCAACTGATAATTAGCGAGAAAATAACCGCTGAAATCGGATAACTTTCAAAACGTGATAGTGCTTGGGCCTTTGATCAACGTTGTTCAGTAAAACAAAAATCCACAGAGCAATGTGTTTTTAAATCAACATAAAAGGTGTTGAGCCAGAATTGTTAAAATCTATAAAAATCGACAAACGGAATAAAAAATGCCATTTTCTTATAATTTATCATTTTAGCAAGCTCCTGATTATACCATAACGCCTCATAATGAGTTCAATTGCAAGGACAAAAGTCTAGCGTCGTACTTGTGATAAGACCGGCTAATCCCACGGAGAAAATGTTAAAGTAGAATTTTTTTAAATAAAATTATTTGGCTTCATCACGTAGCAAAATGGCGGCCGACGGATTGTTCTAACACTTAAAGGTATGTCTTGTCAAAAATTCAGATTGACAGATGGAATGGATGGATAACGGTTCATTCGTTAAGTTTTTTTAAGTTCTGAGATATGATTTTTTTAAATTTACAAAATATATAATATATATATATATAATATATATATATATATATATATATATATATATATATATATATATGAGAGAGAGAGAGAGAGAGAGAGAGAATAATTATACAATTTAAATATGTATATATATATATATTATATATATATATATATATATTTATATATATATATATATATATAATATATATAATTATGTAATAGAAATGGCGTTGGCATTGTGGTAAGAACAGCTGGCCAAATATACATAACATTATATATATATATATATATATATATATATATATATATATATATATATATATATATATATATATAATATATTTTATATACACATGATGTATATAATATATATAATTATATATTTATTATGTATTTGTGTGTGTGTGTGTGTGTGTGTGTGTGTGTGTGTGTGTGTGTGTGAGAGAGAGAGAGAGAGAGAGAGAGAGAGAGAGAGAGAGAGAGAGAGAGAGAGAGAGAGAGTGTGTGTGTGTGTGTGTGTGTGCGTGTGTGTGCGTGTGTGTGTGTATTTTAATTTCTATACAAGTACTATGACCATTATAACCTGACGCAACATGAATACTAATAAAACTCAGTTACAATGTCGTGAGAAAACGATACGAACCAATTTAGGAAACGTACCTTCAGCAGCAAACAAAATAATTTGTTCACGCTGTGGTCTTGTTGAGGAGTGTTTTATAGCTGCTTCATCAAGAAAAGCAATTACTGGCCGTATTATGATTCCGATCAATAAACATTGACACTTAATTGTACTGTCATTTACACACACACACACACACACACACACACACACACACACACACACACAACACACACACACACACACACACACACACACCGAAACACAAACAGAGCTTTGTTCGTCTTGCTGTTTTGGATTATTGAGTAAGCTGCCTGATTTCACACTCTGCCGCAATCGGTGAAGTCCATCTGTGTCATGCATTATTTTATTGGTTTATCATTATTCACGATTATTTATGTGCTTATATCTCCAAAGAAAGTTGCTGAACTTCTATTATTAAGTGAAATGCAGCTCAATTTGTGTAGATAAGAATATGGGCGGACCTAATCCTGCCGTTTTGATTATCACGGTTTGTTTGTTGTTCTGTTGCCTCTAGGCTAAGTATGAACGTGGACATAATTTAACAGGTGTTTGTGGTGAAGTGGTTAGGCGCCTCGTCGATACACACAGAAGACTACGGTTCGTATTCCAAATAGGGAAAGTTTTTACCCAATATCTCGGTTTTCCTGTTGTCGTGTCTCATCCCTCTCACCTCAGTTGGCCTTTACAGGCATGATCTAAACCTGCTTGGCATGACCTACATTGTGACGATGGTAGCTTAAAAACACATGTAGGCTCATTCATCTTTTTAAAAAGTGGACATAATTTAATTTGTCCAGCTCATAGTGGTGGGAAGGTCTTTAAGTTTCAGCTCTAGGGAAGAGGTTCAAACCCCCCCCCCCTACCTCCCCTCTTTTCGCCGCAACGTTTTTAATTGTTAAGCTGTTTTTATGAATGTTTCCACTACGTAGATCTCTCACCTGCAGATACGTCTATTTTAAGTTTTACTCACTGAGCTGAGCTGGAATTTTAGGTTTGTTTATAATTTTATGTGACTCTTTTACTCGTAAACATATCTTTTAAAAATATATCCGACTAAAATAATATTCTTTCTTAACTAGTGAGAATTTCTTCCATTCCCTGTAACTCTTTTACCTGTGAAACTGTCTTTTGAAATCATTCTGCGAATCTCTCTTACCTGTGGGGATGTCGTTTCGAAGTTTTTTTCTGGCTTTTCTTTATTTTCGTTTTTCTTTGTTTTGTTTTTCTCTAACGTCGTCTCTTCCTCGACAAGCCGTCTTTTTGAAGTTGAATCTCGTTAAGTGTATGCATGTCTCATACATGTTCAGCTGTCAATTGAGTGTCGTTTTGTGGCTGGTGGGTGTTGTGGTGTAATTTGCTCCTTGTTTTCTATCGAAAATCTGCTATCGGTCTTTTCTTTCCCTCCTCCTTCTTTTTTGTGTTATGTTGCTCTCCATTAATATTTCGAATCCTCAGTGCTTAAAGGATCTAAATATTAAGTTCGTACTTAAACTAAAACTAAATCTAAAGACCGAATGTCTGAACCACCTGAGTAGAACTCAAAAGAGATGGTAAGACATTGACGTTTACAAGAGCAAAAAACAACAAAAAAACAACAATAAAGCAAATAAATCGATATTAAAAAACTTACTTTTCTAAATGTAAAATATATTTAATACATAAATTGTATATATTATAGGCCTATAATAGATATAATAAAAGTTCTGAAATGCTATGTTTGGTCAACCCTTCTATTATGGCTGTGAATGCTGGACAATCACTAAAGACAGTGAAAATAAAATAGAAGCAACAGAAATGTGGTTTCTTAGGAAACTGATAAGAGTATCGTGGAAGGAGAAGAAATCAAATGAGGTAGTGCTTGATGAAGCCCTCGTGGGACGCTCAATGTTAAAAACAATCAGGAAACGACAAATGCAGTTTTTGGGACACATAAATAGACATAAGGATCTTGAAAATCTAGCTCTCACTGGCAAAATTGAGGGCAAGTGAAGCTGGGGAAGGCCCAGAACAACATACTTAGGGAACCTAAACAAATGGGTAACAATAACAACAGGGAAAGATCAAGTAAACGTAGCTTTTTTGAGAGCATCCGAGCAAAGGAAGGAATTAAGAACCATGATCGCCGATGTCTGTCTCAGATCTGGCACTGGGTGGTAATGATATTTATATTTGTTTTGTTTTTGTTTTTGTAAAGTGTTTTACGGCGCTCGCAACTGCATAAGGTCATATGAGTGCGCGGGACACACCTAATATTTTCAGTTGGTAGGAAATTTTGAATTTTGGCCGGGTGGCGGCCGAAGCCTACTCTTATCGATTTTAGACCACCAAGGGATCTTTAACGTGCGCAACTTGCACACGGGCCCTCTGAGGATTTTCGCCCTTGTTCGAGAACGCTAGGTGTAGATCTTTCCTACCAGAAGATCAGGGGTGTGGCAGAAAGACAGCAGTAAGGAGGAGCCAAGTAACAGTAGAAAGGCTGCAGAGAGAGTCAGGAGCCCAGAGGAGGGGGCAAAGGAGGTGAGAGGTTGGGGGCAGAAAGTGGAAATGAAAGCTAGAGAGCAGGAAAGAAGGTGAAAGGAGACAATTTTAGAGAAGAAATTTTTTCGGTCGCTACCCGGTTTCGAACCCGGGACCTTTTGAATGAGAGGCCAACCCCTTAACCTCTAGGCCACGAGAGCCCCCTAGATATATATATATATATATATATATATATATATATATATATATATATATATATATATATATATATATATATATAAAACCGAACATCATGCCTATCATCAACAAAGAAGTCGTTGAATTGTTTTTAATTGTTTGATTTTCCTGGAAGTTTTATATCTCTCTTAACATCGAATGTCTTGAAAAAAATGGAAGTCATAAAAGCAGATCACAATTTAGCTTGTCATAGATAGACAGACAGACAGACAGACAGACAGACAGACAGACAGACAGACAGACAGACAAACAGACAGACAAACAGATAGACAGATATGATAGATAGATAGATAGATAGATAGATAGATAGATAGATAGATGGATGGATAGATAGATAGATAGATAGATAGATAGATAGATAGATAGATAGATAGATAGATAGAAGCTCAACTTTGTATATTATCTAAAATCGATAGCGGTGAAATGATCCAAAACGAAGGACCCTCATGCATTCAATGAAATCGACACATAAAACTATTAATAACATTACTGAGACATGTCAGGCGATTGATAAGTGATGACACTGTATCAGTTTTAAGTCTGATAAGAGGTGTCAAAACCAAAAGTTATCGCACTCGCCTGGTAGGTGTTTTTGTGCGAGTAGCTCAAAGTCCTGTTTGCCTCAAGAAAGCCTCACTCAGGTCGACGTCAGTCACAAGGTAAGCATCAGATCAACTTTCCCCGTTGTTGTTGTTTCGTTGGTTTTTTAATGAATTATTTGTAACACCAAAGGTGTATACGAATGAAGGAAGAATTTAGAAAAATAAAAGTTTGAACAATTATGGCTAAGAAGTATAATATTGAGTATCAACATTCAACTCTGCTGGCATAATCAATTTACAAGATTGAAATGATAGAGAAAGGTCCATCTCTTATTATGTCTATTGAAACTGTATGCAATTATACACAGAGCTTTTCTTGCCTATTCAAATTATTATCGCTCTTTCTCTCGATCTAAAAATAAATTCCTTTTGAAATTATGCTCAACAAACATAATATTTTATGAAAAATTTATATTCTGTGCATACCTTATCTTTGAAAAAATGTTTCATTTTTTTTGCCGTGAATATCTCTAAAATATTTGAGTGTGCAGAGCAACTAGTTTTTTCAGTTCAAATATACACATTGCAAATTCAAAGACCGCATAGAAAGACCAAATTCCACCTAGCAAATCCAAATATACAAATGACGTCATAAAAAGTCCTAATACAACAATAGCAAGTTCAAATGTAATCATAGAAATCTCAAATGTAACACATAGCAAATTCAAATTCCACATTGCAAGTTCAAATGTAAATATGCTTGAACTAGAGTAAAAGGAGGCTAAGTGGGAGGCTGGCGGGTGCTGTGGTGTGGTTTGCTCCTTCTTTCCTATCTAGCATCTATCATCCTGATCTCTCCTCCTTTTTTGTGTCTGTTACTCTCTTGTAACACCTCTAATCTTCGGCACTTACATAACCTTATTGCGTTGCAAGTGCCGTAAAACTCTAACTAAAACTAAAAAGGAGGCTAATATATAAAAATATAAGAAGTACATCAAGGTAAGAAGTAAAAGGGTTTCGTTTTTTCGGCCATGAAAAAGCTAGACGTAAGCCGTGTGGTGCCACAAAGAAGAAATCACGTGAAACGAAAGTAATAGTTAAATTATGTTAAAAACTGAAAATAAACTAATAAACTTACATGTTTAACAAAAACGAATGTTATAATACAAATCAACATACTGCTGGTATATTATAGAACTAACTGAGTGAAATCTAAAGCCAAGTTTGCTTTTATTTACTTATCGTTGCACTTCAAAACGTTATGGCTTATAGTCTTGCATTGATCTGAAGGCTGCTGCCATTTTCACTATAGTCACAGCTTGTGTTTTTTGTTCCATCATTTGGGCAAGTGTGACCATCCTTTCTTGATGAGTGAGCTGAGTGAGCATTTGGTCTTTTGCTTCACCGAACCAAGGGTTCAAATCGTATTTCCAAATTCACAAGCGTTCTCGTTGATGTTAAGAAAAGATGTGTAAGGGGGGGAGAGGTAGATATTTCTTCCACAATCTATTAACGAGTTGCCATTTAAAGCCTGTCTTTGTGCACGAGCGTTGCAACATATAAAGCATACTTCGTTGAGGGGATTGTTGAACCAGTTTCTTAGAGGGATGGGTTGAGACGAAAGCTGCCATTCCATCCACTTGAAAGTCGTGAAAGATCAGGCCACCCTTGTCACTGACAGCAAATTAGGTCCTTATGGCATCGGGCGGTTCGGTCCCCTTCGACCCTGCATTACTCGAACAAAGCATTGACCACTCGATCAACGGCTTGCTACCAGCTTCCTCACTATTGGCAAATTCATACCGCTAAATGTTCTGCATCAGCCATACTGCATATTGATGTCTAGTTGCTTCAGTCCTCTCTGAATTTCTTTCCGCGGGATAATTCTTGGGATTTTTTAAATGGTGATCAATTCACCTTAAAATTAAACTGCTTATGATTGTCGTCAACTCAGTTTGAGCACATTAAAATGCTTGTCATGTTGAATAATCTTTGTAGAGGATATTTGCTTTTGTTATGTGGCATTTGAACTTGCTGTTGTGTTACATTTGGATTTGCTATTTGTACATTTGAATTTGTTACGCACAATTGTGCACTAAAATTGCCTATTGAACATTTGAACTTTCTATGCGGCGTGAAACTTTCTATGTGGCATTTGTATTTCTTATGTGTACATTTGATCTGAAAAAACTATATTATAATATCTGGTTGCTTTTTCGATTTCAGGGCATTTCTCGTCAGAGCGGTACACACAGAGTGGGAATAGAAGCAATATAAAACAAAACAAGTTTAAGGGTGCTCCTTCAATGGAGATAACGGCGGTCATGGTCCAAACCAAGCTAATAGCCGATGTTTCGGTTTGAATAAATAAAATCTTAATATTGTCTTCACCGTCTTTTCCTTGTCCAAGAGGGAAACATTTCTGGCCTTGTTTATGTGATGTAATTGCCAAGCTTTTTGTCCTCGCATGTAAAAGAAGTAAGTTCGATTCCCTAGTGGTGAAGTCTAATTAATCGAGCATCTGCATCTCTCTGCTGGATGGAATACTTCGCCCCACTCTGCTCAAGTCGGTTGTGACACGCAGGGTCGAATCTTCTGGTATAGAAAAAAATTTCTGTCTACTTTTCACTGTCATGTTTTATTCTTGTAGATAGTTTCAGAGACTGTAATTCCCTTTGAAGTATTCAAATCACTTGAATTGAAGCTGTCCTCTAAATAATTAGGTTTGTTTATTTGAGTATTCGTATTGCCCTTTGAACCTGTCCAAAATGACCACAGATCCATTGTCTAGGATAAAGGTGGTCGTCTTTGACAGTTGCTCCTCTTGGACAGTGACAGTATCATTTTTTTAAAGAAAAGAAAAACGGAAGTGGTGGGGAGTAGAAAGTGGCCGTTAGTTTGTACAGGTGGTTGTCTTAGACAGGTGGCCGTTTGAGCAGGTTCGAATGTATGCTTCATTTTAAAAAAATTTCCTAAACTATTCTTTTTCAGAGTTTAACAATAAGAAAAAGAAAGATCTAAAGAGCCGCAAAATGCAGGTGCTGCTACCTTTGTGTGTGTTGATGGGGGTAGCCCTCGCCACCCCAGTGTCCCATCTCGAGCCGTTGAGTGACGCTCAAATTGACTACATCAACAATTTCGCTAACACAACATGGAAGGTGAGTAGGACTTTTTCTTCTTATCCTTCAGCTTTTAGGCTAGAAGGACGTTTTTTTTCACGAACCTTCCTGCAATAAAACACTGCATTGTATCCTCTGTAAAACAACAACAGCAACAACAGCAACGACGACGACAACAACAATCACAACAACAATAACAACAACTACAACAACAACAACAACAACAACAACAACAACAACAACAACGACGACGACGACGACAACGAAAACGACAAACCAAAACTACAGTTACAACGACAAACCACTGTAAGAATAAAACACCACCACCACCACCACCAACCACAACAACAACAACAACAACAACAACAACAACAACAACAATATCTACGCTTGTTCTACTCTTAAAATTATTAGGCTGGTCGTAACTTCTACCCAAACGAGCTGGCCCGCGCACGCAGAATGCTGGGAGTTGATATGGAAAAAAATGCCGTGTTCATGAGGTAAGCATAACCTCTCTCTCTCTCTCTCT
>NW_004797703.1:249994-255964 GCF_000002075.1 Aplysia californica
GATAGATAGATAGATAGATAGATAGATAGATAGATAGATAGATAGATAGATAGATTGATAGATAGATAGATAGATAGACTGAAAAAGCAAAAATGTCCCAAATATGATACAAAATGTTTACAAATATTTTTTTTACAAAACAAAACAGGGCTAGTAGATAGATCATATATCAATCAATATACAAACACATCAAAAAATATCCGGGATAAGGGAAAAATATTTATCAATATTTTTTTTTTAAAAACAGATACAGTGGCAGCTAGATCTAATTAAAACATTTGAAAACGTTCCTCACCATGTACAATTCCCGCCCCCAGGAAATACGTCCCGGAGAAAGAGGTGGTGGTGAGCAATGACCTGCCCAAGCAGTTTGACCCACGCCAGAAATGGCCTAAGTGCGGCAGTCTGAACGAGATCAGAGACCAGGCCAACTGCGGCTCTTGCTGGGTTTGTCCATTTGTCGGATGTCTGTTTGTTTGTTTCTTGTTTGTTTTTTGTTTGTTTTTCGAGTGTGTTTAGTTATCTGTCAGTATGTCTGTCTGATTATGTATCTGTCTGTCTGTCTGTCTGTCTGTCTGTCTGTGTGTCTCTCTGTTTGCCTATTTATCGATCTATCGATCTATCTATCTATCTATCTTTCTATCTATCTATTTATCTATCTATCTATCTGTCTATCTATCTATCTATCGATCTATCTATCTGTCGATCTATCTATCTATCTATCTATCTATCTATCTATCTATCTATCTATCTATCTATCTATCTATCTACCTGTCAGCCAGCTAGCTAGCTTTACGTATGTGTGTCTGTATGTAGGCCTATGTCTGTATGTAGGTCAATCTATAAAATGGACTACAGTTTTTCTAGATAAGGGTGGTTAGTTACCAATTTTTGCACTTCAATTGCTTTCATCATCCCTATCTTGTTAAGGATACACAAAGGCTTCTCGCGCTGACTCCTTGAAAACAAAAACCTCCCTCAACGCGTGACTGTTTTTCTTTGGAGCTCGAAAGCCCTTGTCGGTGTTTATCGTTTATAGTGTAATTAAGCAAAGTCCACCTCTGTCTTTCCAAGTAGTAGTAGTAGTAGTAGTAGTAGTAGTAGTAGTAGTAGTAGTAGTAGTAGCAGTAGTAGTAGTAGTAGTAGTAGTAGTTTCTTTATTATTATGTAACGATGTGAATTGGGAATGGATACTTTGAAACAAGACATCTGATTTAAAGTCTGTCTTTAATAGAAAAGAGCCAGTTTGGGTAGGTGGTCATGTTAAAGTGGGAAGTGAGTATGGATTAGTAAGTAGCAGCACCTAATCGATCGGCTGTTCTTTGTCAATAGATTAGACCAGGCATAGACAAGCACGCCTATGCCGCAGATCGGATCAAGCGATTCTGAACAGCTTTACCTCGAAGACCACATCAGGAGACCTTAAGGGTGAAATTATCTGAAGTGTCCATGCTTTCAAAAGTAGGGCTAAAACTGTCACTAACTGCTGTGCAAGAGCATTTCTTGCGATAAAAATAATCCAAGGTCTGTCGCTTCCATTTTTTTCGTAACCTAATTCAATTTTTTTCAAGACATCCAGTTTTGTTTTTATTAGTTATCATTCACCGTGGGCCACACTGCGTCGACTTGCGGGCTGGGTCTGACTCATGGGTGAAATGAAATGGTGAAATGGTGTACGAGTATAGATCAACACGATTAGGTTACTTAAGAGGCGAGACCTCCGAGTTTAATATCCAACTCCGAAAGGACCGGGCCAAACGGGAAATTCGTGTAATGTACCTTTCCTAAGGACACAACGTCGAACCCACGAACCCGCAGTCTTACGATTAAGGGTCCGGTAGCTTATACGTGTGTTAGGCCCATACGTGTGTTAGGTCCATCACGGCACAGGATCATGAATAAAAACGTTCTAAACAATCATAGTTTTAAAATGGGCTAAAACAGCACCTGGACATGGATGGCTGGTGCCTCTGTAAATAATTCATTGATGGTCAGTTTTAAAATGCCCTGATAGCGATTTAACGCGGGCAGTTGGAGAGGGGGGAGGGGCGACGATAGGTCCTACTTCTTTATTTTTCTTCTGCTGTTTCTATCTGTCTGTCCCGAAACTAAATGACCACTATTGCATTGTTGTGCTTCTCTTTACTCAAACAAAGAGATTCGACCCAGACTTGCCCTCATCGCAATTTAGACTGAAACCGGTTAAGCGTCGGTCAGCTTTTATGGTGCAAATTTTAATAGCCCATCTTTTTAAAGATAATGTTTTTTAATTGACGTTTCTTAATCTGTGCTATTGGTCGAATGTGCGAGAGAATCATTTCGTTTACTTTCAGATTCTATTTTTTTTTTAAAGATTAGGTGTATAATAATGGTACAATATTTTAAAGAATGAAAGTGTCTGCTCTCTCTCTCTCTCTCTCTCTCTCTCTCTCTCTCTCTCTCTCTCTCTCTCTCTCTCTCTCTCTCTCTCTCTCTCTCTCTCTCTCGTAAAAAATAAAATGCTTACCAATGTAAGATATTATCTAAAATGCCTTCTCTATTCTAGTTTCTCTTTTAGGGAAACATAGCATTGGCAGTCTTTCACCGGCATCTCTGCTCTGGTGTAGCTGTTAGGCGCTCCGCCGTCGAGTGCAGAAGACCCGAGTTCGATACCCGTGTGGAGTGAATTTTTTATCAATTAGTGTTCGGTCTTTCTGCTTGGTCGTTCTATCCCTCTCTCTGCCTGGGCTGGACCTCACCGGCAGGGCCGACGCTTACGGCTTGATTTACTACCATTGTTTCCTCATGGCAATCTTTGTTCTAGTCTAAAAAAATATTGTGGGTAGTCCTGGCTTGTAGCTTAAAGTGCCCTTTTTTATGGTATTTTTTTCACTTAGGCGGTAAAATATGCTAGCGTAAACATGAAATTTCATAATAACAATATTACCATTTGACCGGTCTGACTTACATAATTTGCACATTCGGAAAAAAAGTCTTTTTGTGTATCATTTTGCTTAAGAAAGCACTGACTGGCATAGTCAAAGTAGCCCGCTTCTTCTCTTTCCTTCTAAGGCGTTGTCCACCCTCTGCGGGGTGTAACCAGAGAGTT
Organism: Aplysia californica; assembly: GCF_000002075.1. Taxonomy (NCBI): domain Eukaryota; kingdom Metazoa; phylum Mollusca; class Gastropoda; order Aplysiida; family Aplysiidae; genus Aplysia; species Aplysia californica. The sequence goes on from NW_004797703.1 coordinate 253,083, forward strand.
TATACTGTCTCTGAAGTAACCCTCCAATAATGATGTCTACTCTGCTTTATCAGCTGTTTTCCGTATCGAAGTTGAACCCATCTGCTCTTTGGTGTCACCTTGACACGTTCTTTCTGGTCTTTCTCTTGATCTAATAATAATAATAGATAGCATTTGTATAGCGCATATCCCCGCTCAATAGCAGGCTCTATGCGCTTTACACTATAATATTATTACCCCAGCAGACCATAGAGCACTCCGAAACATTCTCAGCTTCCCGGGAAGCATACAGACTTCAACAAAAGTTAAGGACCACTTTGACAGACAGTCCTAATTTTTTTAAATATCCGAAACAAAGACAGCAAAGAATGTTTCAAAACTGTTGCTCTGAAAGTGTTAATGGGTTACCAACGCGAACTGCAAAGCCTCCTAAAGGACCAAAACCACCACGTGCAGCACAGAAATCCTCCAGGAATTTAAGCCAAATTTGCTGTTTTTTATCGACTTGTGTGCCACACCAAGAACTTTCCTCAGTTTAAATTTCTGGTGCACGTCATAAACGGATGTCCGGTCTCGAACTGTGCTCACTTTGGTGGCAATGTAAGCCACCGTTTGCGCAAAATCCGGTATCGCATCAACATACCTCCAAGGCGAAAGCTGAGAGACTTTGATCGTTCCAGAGCTATGGCATGGCTGGAGGATGGAGTTGGAGCCCAAGAAGTTACCAGAAGGCTCGCAGTGTCACACTCTGTCATTGTCCGCCTGAGGCAGCACCATCACACCACTGAATCAGTCCAAAAACGCCCTCGTGCAGGTCGACCCAAGAAGACCACTCAGAGTGTTTGCAAGTGGTCCCTAACTTTTGTTGAAGTCTGTATTTCCTTCTCCTTGCCTCATGTTTTTGTCCATCTGTTGTCTTTCACTCTGCTTATTATGTGGCCAGCTCATTACCATTTTTGTCGGAGTGTAAATTATGTCCTAACTCAAAAACAAACAAACAAATATGTGTGCAGCGCACAGGTTCATGGAACACTGAATCATTTTTTCAAATGTTTGTAACCGCTGGTGTCCATTTTATGCACTTTAACAAGTAAAGATTAAGCTCGGAAATTTGAGATGCTCAATTATGCCAATCCCTTCTCTATCACAATTAGTTAGTCTCACTGTCAGGAGCAGAAGCTGAAAGTCATCATAACGGCAATTTCTTCGAATATTCGTTTCCCAGGGGTTTTATGCACCCCCGCATAATTTAGCAAAATTTGATCACTTTATGCATAATTTCTGATTATTTTCCTTTATCATTCTTTGTTAGAATTCACAGAATCGCATAATTTCACAATTGTTGGAGCTCAGTTTGCATAATTTCAGACTTTTTTGTGTGCATAAAAACGTGGGGACAGTTATTAAGAGAGTCCCCTCAGCAGATACGTCATCAGACATTAACGGACGAATTATTAATCAAATATCTGTCCACTCTCCAGGCATTCGGCGCCGTGGAGGCGATGACAGACAGAATCTGTATCCACGGAGGAGGACAGGTGCATATCTCTGCTGAGGACCTGTTGGCGTGTTGTCCTATCTGTGGAATGGGGTGAGAGAGTGGATTTGATGATGTGAGGGGGGGGGGGAGTGTGTGGCGGAGCGGGCAGGATGGGACGGGGGTGGGATGGCGAAAGGGGGGGGGGGAGGGGTTGATCTAGAATAAATTTTGTGGCTGTTGTTGTATTTTGTTGTTGTTCTGTTGGGTACATTGATTGTGATTCTGTTATTGACCACATATTATTATTATTATTATTATTATTATTATTATTATTATTATTATTATTATTATTATTATTATTATTATTATTATTATAGTTATTATTAGATAATACTTTATTATTGTTATTGGTGTTCTTGTTATTGTTGTTCTTGTTTTGTTGTTGTTATTGATGTTGTTGTTGCTGTTGTTGTTGTTGTCGTTGTTTCTCTTCTTCTTCTTCTCCTCCTCCTCCTCCTCTTCCTCCTCCTCCTACTCCTCCTCCTACCCCTACCCCTCCTCCTTCTTCTCTCCTCTTTTTATTCTTCTTCTTTTGGAAATTCAAACCAGGTTTGTCCACATTATAAACTATCAAGGTACTGTCCTTGCTCTCGGCGTCCCAATGAAAGACAAGGAAAGATAAAACCGTAATAAATCGCTACCTTAGAATTACAAAGCTCCATCTGACATTTTTAGCGTTTTGAGTTACTCGGGCTATGAGGTTTGAAATCTTATGCTCTATCTACTCTATAAAATTGTAAGACGATTCGGAAGTAGATCTATTATTATCATCAAGATATTCAAAGATAAATATTGCATTTTTAAAAAGCTTGACATGATGTGAAACTCAAAGTCTTTGATTGACGTCAAATTTCTCAAACCTAGGTGCTGAGCAGATAGAACTTTGTAATTCTGAGGTAGTGAAATGGCTGAGCAATAATAATAATAAATAATAATATCATTATTAATAACTCTAGAATGCCGAAATACGGACCATCTGTCTTATTATTCTGTTGTTCTGGTGTCCAGCTGTAACGGTGGGTACCCTGCAGTGGCCTGGATGTGGTACAAGTTTGATGGACTTGTCACTGGTGGTCAGTACAATACCTCTCAGGTAAGTGACTGTCAGGCTTGACCATTTCAAAGGGGTAAATTCGCATGGTATTTATGATGAACTCTATAATAGTAGTTGGGTTTGTGTTCCTTTTAAGATTCTGTGATAGCTGTTTACAGCATCAGATAGTGCCGATATATACACTTGTACAACATGTGGACATGTTTCAGCTTCATCACAATGTCTTTTTTCAGTCTTTATCTCGGAGATCGTCTCATCCTGTTATCCCCCCCCTCTCTCTCTCTGTCTCTCTGTCTCTCTCTTTCTCTT
>NW_004797703.1:257920-259191 GCF_000002075.1 Aplysia californica
CACACACACACACACACACACACACACACATAAAAACACACACATTACAAGAGCATAATCTCATTGTGCAGTGCAGATAGGTGTAAAGAAACGGGAATATTGGTTGACAATACAAATTACATAAAAGGTATGCTAATTAATCCCCATTGGAAAATTATTTTACGATGGTGAACACAAATGCATAAAACATGTGTACATAAATGAACAAATACATGTATACATAAATGAACAAAAACATGCATACATAAATGATTTAATACATGTATACATAAATGAACAAATTCATGTATACATAAATGAACAAATACAGGTATACATACATAAACAAATTCATGCATACATTAATGAAGAAAAACAGGTACATATAAATGAACAAAAATGTGTTTACATAAATTAACAAATGTTTACATAAATAATGCATGTATAGATAAATGAACAAAAACGTGCATACATACATAAACAAATTCATGTACACATAAATTAACAAAAACATGTATATAAATGAACAAAAACATGTTTACACAAATGAACAAAAACGTGTATACATACGTATATACGTATATGCAAAAATACATGCAAATATAAATAAACAAATTATGGTACACAATACAGCAAACATGAATATTCTACACCTCATTGCTGGTCACCGGTGGTTTTTTAAATTCTTTTTCTTTTTTTTTGGTGCGAAATTTTCCTTTCTTCGTCTGACGCAAGGAATACCCTTAATTTATCGTAATGTCATTGGTTGCTCAAGGTCGCACCTCGTGTGGTGTGACCACATGACTATATGGTATGTCACCAACACACACTTAGCTTGCGTTTATCTGAACAGCTTTGAACCAAAATTGAGCGCGTGACGAGAACGGCTTTTTTTTGTTTTGTTTTGTTCTGTTTTTTTCTTTTGTGGGTTTTTTTTTTTTTTCATTCTTAAGCTCAAATCATGAACATCCGGCTTTAAAAATATTGAATGCTGCTTTCGTCTAAATTTTCAGGGCTGAAACAAATCTAATACATGGCCGAGATGTACTTTACCGATTGCGGCAGTGTGTGAAATCAGGCAGCTTATTCAATAATCCAAATCAGCTAGACGATCAAAGCTGTGTTAATGTGTGTGTGTGTGTGTGAGTGTGTGTGTGTGTGTGTGTGTGTGTATGTGTGTGTGTGTGACTGTGTGTGTGTGAGTGTGTGTGTGTGTGTATGTGTGTATTGTTGTTGTTGTTGTTGCTGTTGTTATTGGGAAGGGGTGGTTGTTGTTGTTTTTTTAGGGGGCG
>NW_004797703.1:259564-262824 GCF_000002075.1 Aplysia californica
AGATAGATAGATAGATAGATAGATAGATAGATAGATAGATAGATAGATAGATAGAGACTATCAATCATGATTGTCAATTTGTAAGTATAAACCAGGGGCGGCTCGAGGGGCTAAAAAGTGGGCGTGCACAATTAATTAAGCTATCACGGGCTGAAGATAGTCAAGGGCATAGTAAATGGGATGGTGTATAGTTTTAGGATCTTTGGGTTGGTGAGAGAGGAGCTCGTGCTCTTATTTTCATTCCTTTTACTTGTCGCTTTGATTTCTAGAACTAAATATCTTTGTTAACTAAACATCCTGCATTAGAACTGAACATTCAAGTAATAACGTTCACCACTCCTCAACAAAACCATTCAAAGACACAAATCATAGGACGGTGACTTGAGTATGTTACGTTCACCTTCCTCAGGTTCACGGTCACAGAGTCACTTAAAATAGCCTAGTGGCAAGACAATGAACTAATCAGAATTCACTTGAGCACTCTGATGGATTGCTCCGGGGCTCACATAATTTTGGCATAGAATAGTGTACAGTATAAGGCGTTTATTTTTAGACTGCCTTCTGTGGGCTATGTTTCGGCTCTATTCGACAGGAACACATTTGAGATGTCCCGACATATAAATATTAATGTACCGCCAAACTCGCTACGAGTGTCGTCATCGCCTGGGTTATCCCAAAGAGCGATTTATTGGTCAGGTTACCACTGTTGAATCTCCTATTACGTTTAGTTAGAGCGCGTAGGCTTTGGCATGGTAAAGTGCATGTAAATGTTTTTCGGAACTGTAGACATAGAAATGACTGTTACAGAGCCAGCAAGGCCCTTGTTTTGATATAATATTTGACTAGTGTTTGTTTCTGGCGTCTTTTATTTTATTATTGTGGGTACTTTGGGTAAAAGAACAATACAAAATTTGGGGCGTCACTGCACGACCGTGCTCTATGGACGAACCGCGCCTGGTGTGAACGTGCATTAGTGTAACGCCTCTATTGCAACCAAGCGTAGTTTAGTATAGAGTATAGATCTAGCGTTATATTTTTTGATGAAGAAAGGTTCAACAAACCATGACCGTTTCCCCAGCAAAGGAACACTACAGCGTTCACGGTGTGGAGAAAATCATGCAAGAACTGGTGTCCAATGGCCCAGTAGAGGGAGCTTTTGATGTGTACTCCGACTTCCTTTCTTACAAGTCAGGTGAGATCGGTGGTTAATTAAATCGAGCCGACAAGACCTTAGTTAATAATTCCTTTTCATTCTTATACCTCTAATCTCGAGATCATCTCAGTATCGTTCATTTTAATGAATGCCTATTTTCATTTTATTTTATGTTTGTTTTGTTTTAGTAGATCCACCCCTAACTATCTTTGATCGTATTTCATCTCTTCTCTAATGGTCTATGCATTGCAACATTGATTGTGAATTTAATTTGTATAATCCTCCTCTAAAGACATTAGTCGTATTTAAATTTCGTCTCTTCTCTACTGGTTTATCCATTGTAACTTATTCTTTTTTCACCATTGAATTCAGAAGACGTGACTTTGATTCCTTAATTGATTATCATAATATTTTTTTCTGCGTCTGTTACGTTTTCTAAACGTTCCTCGCCTTTCTTCCAAACCTCCGCCCTACCCCCACCTTTTCTCCTTTGCACCTCCTCTGGCCTCCAAACTCTTTCTGCAGCATTTCCACTGCAACTCCTTGGCTACTTTTTACTGCTGTCTTTCAGCCACACCCCTGGTCTTACGGTAAGCTTAGATAAAATCTATCACCTAGCCTTCTCGGACAAGGGCAGTAAATCTTTGAGGCCCTGTGTGTAAGTTGCGCAAGTTTTAAAGTTCCTTTTGGTTGTTCTAAAATTGATAAACGTAGGCTTCGACCGACACTCGGGCAAAATGCAAAAGTCCTACCAAACTGAAAATGCTTGATCTTAATGCGTACAGCGTGCTCATAATATAATATTATAACCGCATGCAGTTGCGAGCGCCGTAAAACATTTTCCAAATATTTTTTCTTCAAATGGTGCCAGGTGTCTACCGACACACAACGGGCTCCTACGAGGGTGGTCACGCCATCAAGATCCTGGGCTATGGGACGGAGAATGGTCAAGACTACTGGCTAGTGGCTAACTCTTGGAACGAGGATTGGGGAGACAAAGGTATGTATTCCCTGATGAGGTGAGGTGAGGTGAGATGAGGTGAGATGAGGTGGGGTGAGGTGAGGTGAGGTGAGGTGAGGTGGGATGGGTTGGGGTGGCATGAGATGGGATGGGAAGGCGTGGGAAAGGGTGGGTGGGTTGTGGTGAGGGGTGGGGTAAGATGTGGTGGGATAGGATGGGATGAGGTGAGGTGAGGTGAGGTGAGGTGAGGTGAGGTGAGGTGAGATGAAGTGAGGTGATGTGAGATGAGGTGGGATGGGTTGGGGTGGCATGAGGTGGGATGGGAAGGAGTGGGAACTGATGGGAAAGGGTAGGAAAGGGTGGAGTGGGGTGTGGTGGGATAGGATGGGGTTAAGTGAGGTGATGTGAGGTGAGGTGAGGTGAGGTGAGGTGAGATGAGATGGGATGGGTTGGGGTGGCATGAGATAGGATAGGAAGGGATGGGAAAGGGTGGGAAAGGGTGGGAAAGGGTAGGGTGTGGTGGGGTGGGCTAGGGTGTGGTGGGATAAGATGGGATTATGTGAGGTGAGGTGGGATGGGTTGTAGTTGCATGAGATGGGGTGGGAAGCGGTGGGAAAGTGTGGGAAAGGGTGGGATTGGGTGTGGTGGGGTGAGATGTGGAGAGGTGGGGTAGGGTGTGGTGGGATAAGATGGGATGGAGTGGGGGTGGGATAGGATAGGATTACGTGAGATAGGTGAGGTGAGGTGAAGTGAAGTGAGGTGAAGTGGGATGGGTTGTGGTGGCATGAGATGGGATGGGAAGGGGTGGGAAAGGTTGGGAAATGGTGGGAAAGGGTGGGATTGGGTGTGGTGGGTGGGGTATGGAGGGGTGGGGTAAGGTGAGGTGGGATAGGATGGGATTACGTGAGGTGAGGTGAGGTGAGGAGAGGTGAGGAGAGGAGAGGTGAGGTGAGGTGAGGTGGGGTGAGACGAGACGAGACGAGACGAGACGAGACGAGACAAGACAAGACGAGGTTAGACGAGATGAGACATTTTTTTCTTTGTAATCGGTTAAAAAAAATCACTTTGCTCTCTAGCTTCAGCATAAAGAAAAATTAGATATTCACACATTGAAAAGTTCCAATACACACACAAACACACACACAC
>NW_004797703.1:263838-265604 GCF_000002075.1 Aplysia californica
ATCTCTCTCTCTCTCTCTCTCTCCCCCATATATATGTATGTATAATATATATAGACCGGTGCCTCGCCGACTGGCGTGGGCGATCATGGACCTCGACTTCCATCTGTCTTGTGTTGCAGCGATGGTGTCTGTTATGTTGTTCTTGCTGCTCATAGCCATGTTGCAACTTGTCCAGTATCTTTCCCCTCTGTATGCCTCTGCCTCTCTTTCCATCAAACTTGCCTGTTTTTACAATATTCTCCGCATTGTGTGTCCAATGAAATTTACCTGTCGCTTTCGTATATTCGTCATAAGCTGTCGTCTGCAATTTGCTTCAACCAAGACTTCTTCATTTGTTTTTCTAGCTTTCCATGGAATACGCAGCATGCGTCTTATGAACCACAACTCTGTCGCCTCAGTTGTTCTTTCCAGCTGTCTATTGATTGTCCATGCTTCGCACCCGAATAAAAGGATTGGCTCGATGTAACTTTTCAGTACTCTTGTTCTTGTTTCCATCGACAGATTTGTGTTCGTGAGTATCTGTTTCATTTTGGTAGAAGGTTGCTTTTGCTTGGCAAATACAGCTTTTAAGTTTGGTGTGACATCTCCCATCTGACGATATAATGGTCCCCAAATATTTAAAATGTTGTACTTGCTTGGAGGTGCTATCATTGATTTTGATATTGAAGGTTGGGGTTGGAGTTTTTCTGCTTGCCACCATCGTTTCAGTTTATTTGGTGTTTAGGCTTAGGCCCATGTTGTCACTCTCTTGCACGATGACATTTAATAGATTCCATAAGTGTTCTTCATCTCCTGCTATTAGGACTCTGTCGCCTGCATATTTTCGATTGTTTACATTTTGTCCTCCTATCGAGATACCCTGGCACGTCTTCTATGCGTCTCATGATAATATTTTCACTATACAGGGAGAACAAGTGTGGTGAAAGGACACATCCCAGTCTGACTCCTCTTTTAATTTGTATGTATTCGGACTGGCCCTACCGGACGAGGCAGCTCTTACAGAGCTCCTCTTTGCGTCGTTATCTTCATTCATTGTGTGTTGATCCATGTCTTGGGAAAAATACAGCAGTGGTTTTCCCTTGCCTTCTGCTGGAATTTTTGCTAGCCTGTGTCCTAAAGGACTAACCCACAAGGCAGTGGGGGCAGGTGGCAGGTTTCGGCGCCTCCCTCTCGCCTGACAGTCCCTTTGCTGAGCACATTATGAGGCATTTTATAGACACAGGATTTCCACCACCCTGTCCCACCTCGCTCTCCAAGACTGTCAACAGTTGGTCAGCGACTGCATTGGTTATTCGCAGCTACCCTACATAATGTACGCCGTTCTATTATTATATTGGAATTACATTAATTAAAAATAAAGCCTTAATTTATGCATTTATTAAGTTTTAATGAAAACAATGCTCACGAAACGTTTTTAGACCCTCTTCAACATAAACACACGAACATAGTATTATACCAGGGATTACGTAATGTCACATCCTAAACGGAAATTCAAAGAGGAAATGAAACTATGAAAGCAAATTTACATTCTTAATCTTAAGTGAAGGGAATTTCCAAGAGAGAAAAGACAGAGAATGACAGTTCAGAGGGTTTTAATCTGGGAAAGAATTTTATGACTACAGAAAACTGAAAACTGCTACGAGGAAGAGCTGAGGAAAGAAAGAAGAGAGCGAGATCGAAGAGAGAGGGGGGAGCGAGAGAGAGAGAGAGAGAGAGAGAGAGAGAGAGAGAGAGAGAGAGAGAGAGAGAGAGAGAGAGAGAGAGAG
>NW_004797703.1:266254-267923 GCF_000002075.1 Aplysia californica
AATAATAATAATAATAATAATAATAATAATAATAATGAAGATCATTTCTATAGCACCCACTCCCGTGTAAACACAGCTCTAGGTGCTTTACATAAATGCACTTACGAACAATTCACGCACGCTACACACACACGCACATACTCACTCAAACACACACGCAAACACACACCTAATGGGTGTCAACACATCTCAAAACGGCAAAAAGTGTCATTTAGAGGTTTGTAATTCTAAGGCAGCGAGATATTATTAAAATGTACTGTCAAATGCAAGTAGTACTTCCATCACACTTAGAAATCCGTGTTGCCATACTACGTTTCACCTATCACGATTTCCCAAAATTGCCCTTTCTCGAATCTTACTAAAGTTTAGCCATTTCATAAGTTGTCTTTTTTAAAGTCATCCTTTAAACACTAACACCAAAAAAAAGTTTGGTGACTTTTCAGATTTGAATTAGAGATAGATATAGGCCCATAATTACAGCCTATTAATTTGTACAACGGCTGACCAAGTCAAAAAAAGCAGCAGGGCCTATTATTGGGGAAGTAATTCTATCCTAAAAATAGGCGTTGTCGTTGACGGTTTTCCTGAGTGAGTTCCCTTTGAAAATGACCACAACAAACAAAACTCCCACACCCCGCCCACCTCGCTCGTCTAATACAAATCAGGGGCCCTGATTCAGTCAGGGCTGACCTTTTGCCGTTTTTTTTTTCCTTGTAAAATTTGGTCATCGGCGCAACGCAAGTTATCATGAATGTCACCGTGGTGCACCGGTTCCCAGCGTCGGGTCACTGTCATGAACCCGTTACGGTTATTTCATTTAGGTCACAGAATGCCGCACCAGTCTTCCTGCGCTCGATAGGCCTAGATTCTAAGTGCTGTGGAGAAGTCATGGTCGGGCATCGCACTTCATTCAACAGAGAGGTAGGCTGAACAGGATTGCACAAGAGGCAGAAATTCTGTTTTGTTGTTACACGCTCTGGTCCTCCCTTGCACTTCTCGATAAATTTACGAGTTTGGTTGTGATCTAATAGAATATAATCAAGCCGAAGCCCATGCATGAACTGTTGTGCTAAAACGGAGGAGATGGTGTTGGAAATGTACGTAGAATCTAGACTAGTCTAGTATTATTAAATCTAATCTATATAGATTAGATCTAGATATATCTAGATTTAGATATTAGAGATCTAGATCTAGATCTAGGTCTAGATCTAGAGATCAGGTGAACGAACATGACGAACGTTTTATATTATTCTAGATCTAGATCTAGATCTATATTAGATTAGATATCTCTATCTAGATTCTAGATTAGATCTAGATCTAGATCCAGCTATCTACAGTCTAGAGGATCTAGATCTAACTCTCGCGTTTATTCTAATCTTAAAATCAGCAGTCATTAAACCTACCCATGCAGATAGAGTTAACTGACTTGATTCTGCATTATAAAATTAGGTTGTTTAAAACATTTTTAATGGTTTTTTTCTCTTATCTTTTAACTGCTTGCCTGCTTTGCAATTAACTGTGTGCTCGTAAATCATCATAAGCTTATATTATTTCATAATTTTCTATCAAGTTGTTATAATTATGCTGAAAATGCCAATTTAAAGGGAGAAATTCCATAACGAGCGACCACTATGAAATAATAATATTAATGATATAATAAATAATAAAG
>NW_004797703.1:269570-277070 GCF_000002075.1 Aplysia californica
ACCCATTCACACCTTACACACAGACACACACACACACACACAGGGGCGAAGCGTCTATATAATCAAATAATCACTTATTCCCTTTCTAATTTTGAAACATTGTCGCTGTCAATTAATTCATCCTTAAACGTAAACCTCATAAATTAAATGTCAAAAGACGTTCGTAATCAACAAATAAAGTGAGGCTGGAATAGAGTTGAAGGGAACATGTGAAGGGAACATTTGAAGGGAACATGTGCATGGCAGTCAAAGCTGTTTCATTGCCACATATACCCTGTTCACCCCTTTGGGGCCACAGTTAAAATCAATCACCAGCCCTGATTAAGTAAGCTAACTAACACTGGTCGAGTGAGGGGAACTAACTCTTAATAATCTCTTGACTGCTGCTTGTGCTTGTTTTTTTTCCTCGACTTTTTACCGTCCTATAATCAGATCGTGACCTCGATTATGACACCAGCTCCTGGCCGCGAAAGGCTAACAAAAACAGCCAAATGTGAAATTTAAAAAATAATAATTGTCATGTTCTACCAAAGAGTTAGACTCACTGGTAGATCTATAACATATAGATCTAGTACTGACATCTCTGCTTCTTTGCTTTATGTTTATGTATTCACATCTAAAGTTAAGTTTAATTTTAGTGGGAACTGATATTTAATAAGATACTTTCCCGATTATTTTGGCGGTTGAACATACAATATGAATTCCGGATTTGTTTTCATTCACAACTCAGAGTCGCCGCCTCGAGTAAGATTCTTGTGTGATATCTACAGGCCCTATCTGGTCCCATTTCACTTTGATTACCCTGTCAAACAAGTCAGCCTTCGCCCCTGCACACACATGAACACTCGCACGCGCACACACATGAACACTCGCACGCACACACACACACACACACACACACACACACACACACACACACACACACACACACACACATACACACACACACACACACACACACACACACACACACACACACACATGGGCCACTCCATTTGCTTATTATCAACAAATCTCGAGAACGGAAACCGTTAGGAGAAATAGAGTAAGTTTATTTTCCCGAACGTTCGGAGAAATAGAGGCGGCCTATTTATTATCTGTGTTTGTTGGGGTGGTCGCTTGTTACGGAAGTCCTTCTCGATCCAGCAACACTAACTAACAATGTATAGTAGGCCTATAGTGTTACTTGGTGTAGAAACTTGTTATGATATTAAGACCTAAGCTAGGCTAGGCTACATCATTATAATTATATTAAAAAATTATCAAACTTTATGTTGCGAGAAAGCTTGTAAATTACCTTTTGATCCCAAGACTCAATGTTAGAAGATCTGGAAGTCAGTATCCAAAAAAAAAAAAATGATTTAGATTCCTGTTGGCTAGACTTTACATGATTCTCTTTTAGTCTATATTAGGCCTGAGCCATTGAAATCTGGATTTTGACCTCGCCAAGTCAGTAGACGTCAAGGTCCCATTATATTTGGCCTGGCTAGATATTGTAACGCTCCTTGAGTCATGAGTGTTTCTGGTCCATAGGCCTAGAGACCTTGTTTCTCAATTCGTATTAAAAAAAGATGTTACCACTTTTTAAAAAAATCTCAATATATAACTAAAGGAAGAGGCTAGCCGTACTTAAGGACGGCTGGACTGGCAGTCTAGCCGTACTTATTCTTAATATGATGGCTAGACTGACCATAGGCCTACAGAATTGTAAATGATACATTTTTAGTGTGCAGTACCTTGTATTTGAGACGAAACCTTAATGACAGTGCATGTATTTTAAACCTCCTGTTTTCTATTGTTAATAGGCCCTAAGATAAGTACGGCTAGCCTGGCAGTCAAGCCGTATATAAGTACAGCTAGACTTCTTGTCTAGCCGTACTTAACTACGAGTAGACAGCCAGGCTAGCCGTACTTAAGGACGGCTAGACTGTCAGGCTAGCCGTACTTAATATTGATGGCTGAATTGTAAATGAAATTTTTAGTTCGCAATGCCTAAAGTATTTGTATTTCAGACAAAACCAAAATGTGCCTTACTGACTTGTATGTATTTGAACCTGAATAATTGCTAGATCAAGATCTAATGAGACCTGTGTACTTAACAGGCTTCAGTCGATAGGGCCAAACTTAGATCTAAGTACAGCTAGACTGGCAGTCTAGCCACTTCAATACTAAATTCATCAATGCATGCTGACAATATATTATGATACATTTATAAAACATAAAAAACTCAACTAAATAAACAGAAGTTAAAAAACTGGTTTGGATGGTTCTTACATAAATATTAAATTATTTCAAGTGATCAAAGTTTTTGCCAGAAAGCTTACACTGCAACTGTGGATAGATCTATCTAGACTCAATATATTACAGAAGATCTAGAATTCAGTCTCATGAAATCGAGCCTACTGTTGGCTAGACTTTACCTGCATGATGCTCTTTTGGTCTATAATAACTAAAATATAGTGATTGTTTTTGGTCTTGATTTAGACCTTGCCAAGTCAATATATATATGTAATAGGCCCCATACATTAGGCTATGCCTAGCAGATATTTTATGGACAAGGTTCTGGATTCTGTGTGGAGTTTCTGGTTGGTCTAGAACTTCTTCTCAATTCTGTTTAGAATTTTTTTTTTACCCCATTTAAATACAAAATCAGAAATACATAATTTTAGCTAAATTATAATCATTTATGTAACTAAATGTTTAATCCAACAGATAATGAACTGAAGTTGAAACTGACCCTTTTTCGCTTGGTGGGAATTTTTATCTAATTTTTTGTGGTTTGGTTTTGGGAGTGGTCAGCACACCACTTGAAGACCAATTTCCTTTTGGATTTTACTGTGAAAAACATTAATCAGAGGCACCGAAAAATATAAACTTGCCGTTTTCAAGGATACTCTAGCTTAAGAAGTCACCTGACTTAAATGGTTGTTTTCTCGCTAATTTTCCCTCTTACTACACCACATAACCTCCTCACCCTTCAATCAGAAATTTCTTCACTTCTATTTAGGATAGATATATGGGTATTTGTTTCACCAAAAGCAATGCAAATGTACAGCTTAAGATGTTACCAAAAAGTGCACATTCCCAAAATTTTACATAATTCCCAGTGTTGTGACTTTAAAAATTACCAGAAATAAAAAAAAAGAAAGATTTTTGACTCTGAGAAATGCATTGATAATGTTTTGCGGCTGGATAGTTTCTGAATCATGATGTCTACAGTTTGCGTTGAAGGCTTTCTGTGTCTACATCATCTTTCTAATGACTGGTACTCCAGTAATTTTAATTGTCTGAAGATATATATATACATATAAAAAAAATAAAGTCTAATATATATAATAAAAATTTGTGTGGCATCTCTAAATAATTCCCTGTTATTTCCTTCCTGCAGGCTTTAAGTTTTGTTACATAGTGTTTACAATATACTTCATTACAATGCAGATGGGTTTAGCTACAAAAAAGTGAAGTAAACACGCTTCTCAGAAAATTGCATGAGCTACTTGTAAAAGACTGCATTGTTTGTATAAACATTTGTGTTATGTTTCAAACTGGACTCCAGCACACATGACCGAAAGCCTGTAAACTTATTCTCCGAGAAGAGCCCTTAGACTCTTATCACTCAGTCAAAACCGTCTGTCTAAGACCATAGATGGCTAATTATGAATTGTTGTCTTTTAACCTTTACAGCCCCAGTCACATACAGTGGACCTCGGATTCAACGAAGTCAACGATCATGACCTTCAATTTTGTTGAATCCGAGTGTTCGAAGTTATGGTAAACATAAGTTTTTGTGGAGATAATTACAGGCACTGAGCAAGTAGAGTATAATATAGTGTATTCGACTTTCTCAATCAAAAGCAGTTTGGTTTCAAATGAGAGGCTTTTTCTGTTCTTTGATGCCATGCCAAATAAACGCTGGATGGACAGTTCCAGGAAAATACACTGAACTCTACAAAACATTCACATTTCAAAAGGGCCGGTTCGTTTAAATGCACACCTGTGTCATCTATCATACGTAGGCCTATTGTTTGCCAAACAAGAATGTTGCTGTGTAGAGACTACCATAAGGCAACGTTTGATTCCACAATCCAGTGCCCCATTTATGTATAATTATATCTTTGTCAAGACTAGCTTATCATTGTGACGTTGATCAGTAGTTGGGGAAAAAAAAACAACCTGTGATGCGTTTGTATGTTTACTGACATTCCACGCCAAGATTACTCGTGCTCCTCCCTCCACACACACACACACACACACACACACACACACACACACACACACACACACACACACACACACACACACACACACACACACACACACAAACACACACACACACACACACACACACACACACACACACTCACACACACAAATACACTCACACACACACACACACCGCACACTCACACACACATACACACACACTTGTGCTTGGCTGCCTGTCTGATCCGGACACGCTCTAAGACGTGTGTGTGCTAACAACGTGTGTTTTGGTATGAAAAAAGGCCACTGATTGGTCGCATAAGATATGTTAAACAGTAGGCAGCTAAGCAAATAATGGTTCACAATGCTGGTGGCATGGATGATTTCAATGAAAAGAGGTGCGTTGTGGGCGAAAAATGAGCGAAGCCGTGTTAGTGGGTACTTTCATCCTGCAAGTCACTTCGGTGAATCCGAGCTTGCTCATTTATGTGTTTGTTGAATCTGAGTTATTTAAATTGATTTTTGTGAGTAAAGAAACCGAGGAATCCAACTCTTTTCGTTGAATCCAAGTTTTCGTTGAATCTGAGTTCCATCGAATAATTGTCTCTGAAAAATATTCTACATGCTTTCTTCTAAAAGTTCTGAGAAAAGCAGCATGATTTTTTAAAATGTCTTCTAAAAATGTCCGACGTGACACAATCAGTAACGACTGGGCCTAGTGGGTCAAGGACTTCACATACCTGGGTCTGAGGGAAGTGAGGGCTAAAAATAGTGTGGTGCTGTAAGGGTTAAGTAAAACGTACTTGTGAGACAAATGTCTCAACTTCTCATATCTGCTAATCTATGTGTATAAGGACCACTTTAATTCACAAGAGTAGAAGCACAATAGTTTTTTGATATGTAGCTTTTCAGATGGATTAAAAACTATAATAAATACAAATAGTCCTAGGTTCTTTTGAAGTTGTGCCTTATGGCAGAGTTTTATATTATTTTATTTTTTTCAACGGATCATAGAAGGCTTAAGGTCTGCCACAGGTCAGTTGTCACTTTGCTTTACTGCTTTACAGCATTTTGTGACTAATATAACTAGAGGAAGTCAAGACTTAAGATTTTGTGTTCGAGCGGGTATGTGTTTCATGTATTGCAAGATGGTCAAAACAAAGTATAAAGAATCATAAACTTGGCAAACACTTCAAAGGTTTTACAATAATTTTAATTATTTATATGCATTTATAATACGTACTGTAAGGTATTTGTGAGGCAGCGTGGTGGAATCAGGCTATCGTCAGTTTTTGGGCATGTAGAGTTATTTGTATCATCTTAAAGCTTGTTCGCCTGTCTTTATTTGGATTTTAAAAAAATTCATTTATCTTGAATACAAGTCGAGATATTTGCGAATGAGGGGGTGGGGGTCATCTGTTTTCAGAGGTAAAATTAGTGAGAAAATAGCCGCCAAAGATTTCTTATTTCTTAGCTTAAGAGTCCGTGGAAACTGACAATTTACATTTTTTGTGCCTTTAATCAACGTTTTTCTGAAAAATCCACACAGAAATGAGTACTTTAATGGGCATGAAAGGTGTTGAGCCAAAAAACAAAAATTTGATAAAAATTCACAAACCTGCGGAAAATGCAAGTTTCTTCTCTTTGATTATTTTGACGAGAGCCTGATTTCACCACGCTGCCTCACATTTCGTTACAATGAATATACACTCTGTTCATAGTAAGTAGGCCTATGTATTTAATGCTTTTGATTATACTATAGATCAGAGGTTGTGCCTGGCTAACCAGTGGGGACTGTTCCCTTACCCATGTTTGTAAGAAAAGGTATGTGATGCAAAGAATAGACAAGTTTTTGTTGCTCTAAAAATTCTGCCTTGCATACAATTGCTTGAATTCGATTTTTGGAATTCTAGAAAGAACTTTTTAGTTTTAACTTTATCCGTACATCGTGTTTTACTATCGTATCCATACGACATGGGAAACTCTGTGCCCTCATTTTTCAAAGAGGAAATTTACTCGTTAATCCGATCGTGCGCTCTGCATAGAAGTCCGTCAAAATGATTTTTTTGAGAAATACTGAAAGTTTCAAAGAGATCTTTGCACTAGAAGTATTCTAAAATGTGAAGAATACTACCGCGGGGGTACTATATGTGAGGCAGCATGGTGGAATCAGGCTCTCGTCAAAATAATGAAATTGAAGAAAACAGCAGTTTTCTCCCTGCTTAGAAGGCACAAAAATATAAATTTACAAATTTCCATGGACTCTCCAGCTTTGGAATTTACAAAGCTTTGGCGACCATTTTCTAGCTAATTTTACCTCTTAAACCAGGTGACCCCCACCTCCTTCAATCCAAAATATCCCCACTTCTATTGAAGATGGATGGGTAATTTTTTTTCTTTGAAAGCAAGACAAATGAACAAGCTTTAACATGATACCAATAACTCAATATGCCCAAAAATTGACGAGAGCCTGATTCCACGACGCTGCCTCACATATGACCGCAGAAGCTCTTTATATATATAGCAGCCTGACTTTCAAGTGATCAACATTGTGTTGATGGGGGGTATACATTTATAAATGTTTTAAAAACTCAAAGTTTTGATTAATAGATCAACTCTTTCCACAGGTGACAAAGTTGGGGAAGGTCTACTTTCTGCAATAACAGTCAATCTGCTATTAGATTCACACTAGTCAAGTCACATTAGGATGTCAGCGACAGCTCATCAGAGGGAGAAATCCCCCCTGCTTGGGTCAGACCATCAGTCTGGTTCGTACTCTAGAGGTGAGTATTTATCAGAGTAAATCATGCTGTAAAGTTTGTAATGTATAATGTTTTGCGCTGCCATCGACACAATTCAGGTTACTTTGGTGGCGGGCTGCTCAGACCCAGGCTGAGAAGGATAGGCAGCTGTTGTTACTTGGAACATAAAACAAATGTTTAACACTACTAACCTTCTGTCTGCATGCTACTATAACAGAAGTTAGCCAAACCTGTTCCTCCCTGTGTTGTGATCCTTTCCACAGCTTAGGGGTCCCGATGCGTTGGAATCTCACACGTTACACACAAATGAACTGAGGCTCTAACTAGCCTTTTTCACCACCTATACTCTCAGCAGGCCTCCTCTGCCTTGCTATAGCTCTCTCCTCAAAAGTCCCCCCCTGCAGCAACCCAGACTGCCTTTATAAACTTGCAAACAATACAACTGAACTGAGACTCACACTTTACTCACTCTCACACTTTCACTTTCAGCCAAACAATACAATAGGCTAGGCCTAACCCCCTGCCACAACCAAAA
>NW_004797703.1:282070-293573 GCF_000002075.1 Aplysia californica
CTCACTGAGAAAGATGCAAAATTGTATGAAATAACGATAAATTTATCTATATATATAGCATTCCAAAAATGACTCATATTTTAACATTGAACTTGGGGGGTGTACATTTTTTACTCAAAATTTCAATAAAACAAAACCCCCAAATTCTTCAAATTCCCATAAAATACACCAGAAATGGTCAAGTATCAAAACTCACTTGTTGTTTTTGTGCGAAGTCCATGTTTTGAAGTAGTGAAGAGTTGATTGCAGTGTCACCTTTTTTTCTTTGTTGGAGGCACGTTGGATAATAGTTTTGGACTTGACATGAGGTGCTGAGATTGCATCACAATAGTCAAAGTGCAGTAGTCTGTCTTTAGACACTGGTTGGCTGTGTGAGATGTGGATGTGAATGCCCCTAAATGCGCTGTTTAATTGATTGAATTTTTCTCTGAGCGTGTGAGCGGTGTCAATTATGTTTTGGTTATGGGTGTTTTCTACTGTTTCTTTTACAATAAGTGCAGTGAGGTCTTTATAAACCCGAATCATGATGTATTTGTGGCAGTGATTGCCAATGAAAGAGCGGCTGTGATATACCAGCGGTGTGATGTTGTGTGAGTCAAGTATGGTGTCTAAATGAGAACAGATAGGGTCAGTCCTTGGGCCAAGGGGTTCATGCTCTGACTCAGACCGCGTGCCTTTTTTCTCAGTCATGTGTTTTTGGAAGTTAATTCTCTCTTCTTCAGCATCAGAAAGTATGACGCAACCTTCTAAATATTTAATCCTCCCCGTTTAGTTCCTCCCCACGACTTCAGTTTTTGCCATATGTGCAAAATGACGATGAATCTCCTTTAAAGTCTTCCTCTGATTGCTTTTTTAGCTGTATGTCTGTTTTGTGTGTCGCTGCCTCCAGCAAACGCTAGTGGTTCAGAACTACACCCAGAACGATATGAATGTATAATGGGTGCTACTTTACCGGTTCAATGTTTATAAGTGGGGGGTGTAAACTGTTGTGAAAACGAGCAATAAGAGTAGTTTGAGAACAACCAGGTGGTTATAGTGCCCTGATAGCAATGTTTCTTTATATGTCCTATCTTTTCCATGCAAACTGAACACATAGTTTTTTAATGTACTGTCTGTGAGTCAGTTGTGATGCAAACATCAAAGCCCAAGAGAATGTCCAATGCAAATTTAGAACGCAGAAGGGGTCGCATTTCACCACGATACCTCACATTTATAAAATAAAAAACTGGATGACAGTGCCAGAAATACACCAAAGATTTGTGACACTACGAAGAAGGCCACGTCATCCACATCTTTAAAAGCATGAGGTCTGGTCAGACACTGCCAACTCATAGGGTGTACATTTGACAGTCGAACTACGATAAAAGATTACCATGTTTTCCTATATCATGTCAGTTTGCCACCTGTCTATTGAAAGAATTCACTCTTAGTGTACGCACAGAAGGCTATTCCTCCTTTGTAAACAGCCAATTGTCAACTAAGTTTTCAGTATCACAAACCTCCGTGTAACTCTGCCCCTGACTAACCTGTATATGAATAAAATAAACGCCAGGCAGGGTAGAAATGAATGATCCAAACAGTAAATGTTAGTTTTATAATTCTAATATCTAAGATGGATTGCTTAAGGCTTGGTAGATTTATGTTTTGGCTGTTAACAATCGAGTGATGCTGTGAGCTGGCTGAACTTGCGTGCCATACACTAAGATACAAAAAAAACGAGACCACGCCATGGTAGAAAGAAGAAACTACGTCATATAATGAGCGCACGTTTGCTCCAAACAACATAAACATTACATTTCAAGGCTGCGTGAGCTAAGCAACCATCCACGGTCCCATAGATATGCCTGTTTTACTGTATTGTACATAATCTGTAAACAGGCTCATAATAATATAAAAAAATAAAAGATGTTTTATAATCGAAATTCCGTCACAGGCACTTAAAATTTGGGTGATCAACGAAAATCCACAAATGTGGATTACTGCTCTTCTGACTAAAATGCTCTTTGGAATGGGGATACCCACATGTGTTGTCGTTAGTCTGAGAGAGTTTTAATGAATTTCAGAAACTACATTTTTGTTACATAACTATGAAGCTAAGACAGCTGTCTTCGGTCAATGTAGCTAAAAAAAACTATTCTAGATATTTCTGTTAGTGTTTTCACAAACAAGATATTGAAAATAAAATCTCATTGGTGGAATGCTTCTTGTATGTTGACAGCTCTGTTGCCATTGGTGAGAGTTGAAACAAAACTGTGTAAAATTGCCATAGTATGTAATCCTGCGCGTGGAGTGAGCACAGGTAGACTGACTGGCTGCTGACCCGGGTCACGCTGACCTAGCAGCATACAGCCCGCCAAAATTAAAGGAACACAGATTCGGCACTGTTATCATATCAAGTATATCTGTCTGCTGACACGTTGTATCCCATTCAGCCTGAGTTGGCTTTGGAAAGGCATATATATAAACGTGCCATGTAATCCATGGGGGGAAAATATGCTTAGGTTAAAGAGAAGATACATGCACATACACACATTCGTTATCTGTGTCTGGTATCTTCAGCAGCTCCACTTGGAGCTTGCCATGAGACGTTTCAGCTCTCTCTTCTCACACACACTTACAACAGCGTGCTTGTACCCACATCCTTGACACACACTCAAGTTTTAATACCAATTCTTGCAGCCAGAATCACAAACAACTGGTATTCTTCTAACAAAGCTGTCGAAGATTGTTAATAATAATGCATTTATTATATATATATATATATATATATATATATATATATATATATATATATATATATAGGGTCTGGTCATTCATTTTCCTTCATATGTAGTTAATGACTCCACTTCTTGCTCTCCCATACTTATTCTGTTAAATACAGAATCATAGTTTAGAAAAGGTGGTTTGCCAGCAAATCAAAGGTGTTTCAGAAATATTATAATTAATAGCATAGGTCAGCAATTTTGTTAGAGCTTTTCAGTTTTGTCATATTATGCTCGTTGCAATTTTGTCGATTGTCTCTTGAATCGGCATAGAAGTCTAGCATATGACTACTATAAACAAAAAGGCCAAGTTAATTCAGTCCATCGTAAAAGGACGACCTTGTTTCTGAAAAGAACAAACAAAATGCCTGTCAGCCCATATTGCCAGTGTTGCCTACTCCACGAGAACTGGTTCCTTTCCAAAAAAAACCCCAACAAATCCCACATTAAATTTTAAGATGACTGATAATTTGTGAATTATATTAAAGTGACGATTTACTAAATGTCATTTCTTTACCACGACCTTTGATATTTACCATCATTTTGGCTGTAAAAGTCAATATTTGAGGGTGACAAAGTGTGAACACATGCCCGTGGCTTTGCAAAACACTCCAAACTGAACATAGAACAAGTAAGAGCAATTATTGATTTTTACTTATCTAATCATCTGAATTGAGCATATTGCACACCAAGTCTTCGATTCGGTGTGATTTGGACATTTGTTGAAAAATGTCACAATTAGCCAACATTGTAAATAACAATTCAATTCATTATTAGAGTTTTTTTTGCAATGAAACTGTTATTGGTGGAAGCTTTAACAGACAATGTGATGTTTAGAGTTTGAATTGGTTAATGAGAACCTGTGTTTCTTTGGCTGATATTGAATTTTTTGATTGGCCAGTATTTTAAATAGATCATTCAACATGTTTTAGCCATTTCTTTGAGCAGAAGGTTTTGTTTAATTTGAAGAGGAGTGGGGAAAGAATGACTGGGAGTGTGTTGAAACAATGGGTTGAATGACGGGTGGTATGTTGCAATAAGATTGTAACACCCTACTCTACTATTTATCATCTATTTTTTTGTCCTCAGTTTACTAGACAAGTGTCCTCCTGGTACGCCCTTCATCGTCATGTGCTTTTTGTGCCGCTGCATCGAGGCTCTGGGTCTTTCCGCTTACGTCACTGCCAGTTTTGCCATCATCTCCAATGAGTTCCCCAAACACATCGCCACTGTCTTTGTGAGTTAAAGGGGGGGGGCGGGGAGAGTAGGGAGGGGGGGGTACAGAGGAGGAGGACGGAAAGTTTGAGTAAAGGGGAAAGGAAATGGGGCATAGTATGAGAGAGGAGGGGGAGTAGGGAGGGAAGCAGTGGAGGGGAGAAAAAGAAGAGATGCAGGAAAGCCTGCTTTGTTTAATAAAAGAAAAGATAATTTTTAAAAAAATTACCTCTTTGATTTTGATGGCTGGATGCAATTTGGCATTTTTTAAAGTTTTGTACCCCGACATTGATTTATTGCTATTTAGAAATTAGGTGACAATGACATGTAATGCTTACGTCAGTGGGCACTTCTATTTTCATAGTAAATACCATTACTGCACGAAGAGCAACTTCACTAATGCGCCATTGTTAGATGGAGAAGTGCAGTGCCTTGGGTTTGAGTAAGGGTTGGTGTGTCTTTCTCAGGGACACAGTGCAGTAACTGTCATTAACTTTCTTGACACTGTGAACTTAAAGGCATAAATATACCTTAGTCTCGAGCACACATTATGATTAATTTACCAGTGACAGACACACAGACCAGACATATTGATGGAAAAATCTTTACTGAAATATGACGACAGAAGGATAAGGATATACAGGACAGGGTCTGCTTAAACTGAAATCTGTGGGCCACACTGAATTTTCTTCGGTTTAACCAGGATTTTGGTTTAGAGAGGTTGCTCAAATAGAAGGGAAAAAAATCTGGAGAAAAAAATATTATGAAGTCGATTCCCAGTTTGCTGGGATTGAAGTTTCATTCCTAGAAGGGTGCTTTGCTCTCTGTCCATTGTGCTAGAAATAAGTTGTTGCAACTGGCAGAGACAAAAACTATAAATGAGAATGGTATGCTCCCTGCAGGCTGTAAGGTCAAATGTGCCAGTAACTTTTCGAATGCAATTGCTTTTTTTTTTGCTTTTTTTTGCTTTTTGTTTAGATGCTTTACAGTTTTTAATATTTATTTCAGGGTATTTTAGAAACAGCCAATGGGATCGGTTTGATGCTGGGCCCTGCCGTTGGAGGAGGTCTCTATGAGGTATGGCTTGACTTGTCTCCCCTTGTACAAATTGTGGATTTTTCTAGGGGTGCCAGTACTGTTTCTTTACAATACCTCTGTTGTTTTTGTCTGTCTGGATAACCTTTTCCTGGAGCTAAATAAATTTCTTGTCTTGATATGCCTTTTTTAAAACTCATATCAAACATCTCAATGATTATAACTCACCTGTACACGATATGTGAAACATTGATATGTTTATGATGTAGCCTAGCCCTGCATATGGTGAATGGGATGGAGGCTTCACGCTCACTGGAGAGATGATAGACACATCTTAGTATGGTTGTAGACTTGCTTGTATTACGTAAAGCTCTCTGACAGCCAATGTATGAAGGGAATATAATCAATGTGTATGTGAGAAGGGGGGTTGGGGTGTATGTGTGTGTATGCAAGTTTTTTGTGGGAGAGAGAGAGAGAGGGAGAGAAAGGATCACTAGTGGACGCGTATGATTCTTGTGTTCTTCGTATTATTCTAAATTAAAGTGCTTTGAGCGCTGTCTTAGTGAAAATGCGCTATAGAAGTGACATTAAGTATTATTATTAATATAGCTTCCCATAGTGATTTTTATGAGATGCTCAGCAGAGAAAAGCTTCTTGTACAGAAGGCAGTATAAGCTTCTGCAATTGTTCTTATTACTTCTCTTATCCACACATGGCTCAATTATTCATAGGGGGGGGTCTCGTGGCCTAGAGGTTAAGGTGTTCGCCTCTCATTCAAAGGTCCAGGGTTCAAATCCGGGTAGCGACCCAAAAATTTTCTTCTGTAAAATTGTTTCTTTTCACCTCCTTTCCTGCTCTCTAGCAATGTTCTGTTGTCTGCTTTCATTTCCACTTTCTGCCCCCGCCCCCTCTCCTCCTTTGCCCCCTCCTCTGGGCTCCTGACTCTTTCTGCAGCCTTTCTACTGCTACTCCTTGGCTCCTCCTTACTGCTGTCTTTCTGCCACACCCCTGATCTTCTGGTAGGAAAGATCTACACCTAGCCTTCTCCGACAAGGGTGAAAAATCTTGGAGGGCGCGTGTGCAAGTTGCGCATGTTAAAGATTCCTTGGTGGTCTAAAATCGATAAGAGTAGTCTTCGCCCGCCACCCGGGCAAAATTCAAAATTTCCTACCAACTGAAAATATTAGGTGTGTCCCGCGCTCTCATATGACCGTATACAGTTGCGAGCGCTGTAAAACACTTTACAAAAACAAACAATTATTCATACATGGCACTTGTATAAATTGTACAAACTATTGACATGTTGGAATAGCAATAAAGACAACTTCAATTTCCATCTAAATTTTTAGAGTGTATTTTTTTTAGTGCTTTTACCTTTAAGACGTGGAGCATTACTTTCCATGCTTTGGAGTTGAGCAATGATAATAGAATTTTAGGGACTTCAGCTGTCTAAATTATTAAAATGACTGGAAAGAAAAGAAAACTTATTGTTATTATGGTGGATTCAGGTTTGACATAAGCAGGTATAAACAATTTTTGTTGTCTTTTCAGCTTGGTGGCTATGGAGTACCGTTCTTTGTGATCGGAACTTTGATTATTCTCAATGGTCTGTTTCTCTCCAAGTTCCTGCCTCCTCCTCAAAGTAAGACCTGATTACCTTTTTTTTTAAAACTTTAATTTTTATTACTTTTTTGCAGTCCTTGTTTTTGTTGGAGTTTTTTAAGAATATAGTAAAGAATCATAATATTAAAAAGTATGTTGTTTCAACGGTGACACTTTGGTTTTTATGTAAGAGTAATAGAATTAAAGAAAGAAGAACATACAATATTGATGTTATTACTAAACTTATAATATACTTGATATATTGGTCTAAAGATTTCTGTAAATGATGTGAGGGAGACATATTTAATTATGCTCTTGTAAGATATGTTTTTGTAAGTTTTGAGGCTGTTGTTGCTATCATGCTTATGTAATTATTGTGTAGGTGGTGGGCGGGTGCTCTGGTGTGGTCTGCTGCTTCTTTCCTATCAAACGTTGGTCGTTATTAACTCTCCTCCTACTTTTTTGTATAAATTATTCTCTTATAACATCTCTTATCAACAGCACTTGTATGACCCAATGGTGGTTCATTTACCTTTAAATTCTAGCTAAAACAAAAGTTATTGTTGCTGTTGTTGTTTTAATCCAGTATATTGTCACTTGTGTGAAAGACCAAATGACCAGTAAATCACTATCTCATAATTACAAAGTTCTATCTGCTCAGTACCTAGTTTGGAGAAATTTGACGTCAAAATTTGATAATGACTCCGAATATCCTTATGATTTTGATAAAGCAGATAGAGCATTTTCTTTTTGACCTCGTTGCCTTTGTCAGTCATAACGGCCAAACAAGTCAGATAGAACTTTGTAATTCTGAAGAAGGAAATGTCACTCTTGAGGAAGTCAATAAATGTTTGGTTTATTTTATTTTGATTTCAAAATTATTTTACTTAGTAAAGAAAATGCAAATAGATTATCAGGTTAAATCTGTTGGTGATGGTGCTGTGAATTTCACCGCAGCGTAAGTAGTTGCTGTTTGTTATGAAGACGATGTATTTGACCCCATTTAGTAAATCCCAGTTATTAAACTTTGTAATTTGTAAGCGGTATTGTGACGTCTCTGTAAAAAAATAATTCATTGTGGCATTTGATATATATGATTTAATCACTGGCTTTGTCATTTGAGTTTGGCTTCTTAACACCTCTTGTCTCATCCTGGTATTTCATTTGTCTTCAGTGGTATCTTATAAAATTGCTCAGTTTGTTTTGACAGATATATTAGTTTGATTCCTGCTTGGAGAAGTCTGTTTAAGCAAGCGTCTTTGTCTTTCTCATGGGGTACTGTGTCCCTCTCAGTGCCAGATTGGCCCTTGCAGACATGTCAAAGCTACCCATCTTGCAAATGATCGAAACTGTGTCGGTCACTGCCTTTCTCACCGGGCATCAGGGTACTGGCATAGAACAATCAGATTCCACCTTTCTCTATCCTGGGCTAGCGTCTTGGTATTATTCCACATCTTCCCAATTTTCTGTACCTCATTTTCTGTGAGTGGGTGGTTGGCAGGTGCTCGGGTGTGGTTTGCTTCTTCTTTCCTATCAAGCATCTATCGTCCTTATCTTCCCACCTTCTTTTTTATGTGTGTTACTCTCTTGTAACACCTCTAATCTTCTGGCGCTCATATGACCTTATGTAGTTGCGAACGCCGTAAAACCTCTACTAAAACTTTAAATTCTCTGTGACTCTTCTCCAGGTTCCATGTGGTTTTCTCCCATGATCTCTTATCCCGTGGGTTCCAATCCAACACTTTCTTTGTCATGCAGCTGCTGGGCTGCCTGAAATTATGTCTAATCCATAGCCACTGCCTTCAAATTGTGTCAATAGGGTAAAGAAAAAAATATGTGTAGTTCCTTAGAGGTTAGTAGTTAATGAAGTTTCTTGTGCTGCCTTTAAAATGTCTCTGTTTCCTCCCCAGATTTTTTCCAGAAGCGTAAAGGGTCGGTCTTTGGTCTGCTTCGGAGCCCAATGGTTCTGATCGCTATTGTAACCATCTTGGCTGGTGCGTGTGGCATAGCTTTTCTGGACCCAACCCTCGCTAAACATCTAGACAAGGTTGGTGTATTGTATAGGACGAGTGGTCCGAGTGAGGTTCAAGTCTCCTTGAAAAATGCCTTGATGGGTGCAGATGTGATTTTTGTGTATGTGTCTGTGAGAGAGGGAGGGAGGGAGGGAGAGAGAGAAAAGAGAGAGGTAACATTAACATATCGACAAAGAAAGGGAGAAATTATCTCTGTGCACATGTTTGTTTTTGTGTGTGTGTAGGTCTATGTGAGTGTCTGTGTGTAGGTGTGTATGTCTGTGCGTGTGTGTGTGTGTGTGTGTGTGTGTGAGAGAGAGAGAGAGAGAGAGAGAGACAAAGAGAGAGAGAGAGAGAGACAGAGAGAGAGGGAGAGGGAGGAAGAGAGAGAGAGAGAGAGGCAGATTAAGCAACAGAAAATAAGACGGAAAGAAAGAAAGGAAAAAATAATATTGTCTGTGTCTACGTGATTTGTACAGTTGCATGTTTTGTTCGTGTATGAATGCGATTAAAGAAAGTTGGAAACGCCATATCCAGGAACTGCTGAATCCTCCTGGAGAAACAACTCCAAACAACTTCTCACCTAAAAGACCACTCCAGAACCATCAATACTGCTGAGTGAAACCCGACATGCTATAAAGAAAAGCGCCACAAACAAACCGATAGGCGTTGATAACATCACAGCTGAAGAGATCCAGCTATGTGGTCATATCATATCGGTGAGCTCTGGCTATGGGGGATATTTAACCTGGCCTGGGCGACAAAAACTACACCTGATGACTGGCAACGAACTGTCATTGTACCTATTTGGGAAAAGAAAGGTAACAAAAGCGACTATGGAAATTACGGAGGAATATCCCTTCTCAACCATGGGGGCAAAATGTTTGCCAAGATACTGGAAATGAAAATGAGACAATTGTCGAGACTCAACTCAGTGAATCCCAGTGTGGCTTCAGAAAAGGCAAGGGCTATACTGATGCTATTTTTTGCATTAAGACAGTTCTGTGATACTGCCATTGCACATGACAAAGCCCTCAATATCGTCTCGTGGATCAGGAAAAGGCGTTTGACCGGGTAGATAGATGTCAATTTTGGGATGTCTTAGAGGAATATGGTATAAGAGGGCAATTGCTGGAGAACATCGTGGCTTTTTATAAAAACAGTCTGTGTGCCGTAAGATCAACAGAAGGACTATCAGACTGGTTCTCCATCAGATCCGGGGTGAGACAAGGGTGTGTTCTCTTTCCGCTTCTCTTCATCACTTACATGGATAAGATCACGAAAACAGCAAATGACAACATCACTGAACTGAACAAACATCTATTTGCGGATGACCAGAGTATATTAAATACAGATGAAGAGGAATTACAAAAACACACCACAAAATTTAATGAGTAATGTAAACACCTGAATCTGAAAATCTCCCTCTCAAAAACAGAAGTTATGAAGGTCAGCAGAAACCCATGGAAACTCAACATTCTTATTGATGGAACACAGCTCCAACAAGTAGAGGAATTTTTATATTTGGGAAAAGAAATAGAAACAAGAGCTAGGACGGCAAATGCAGTGACTTACCAGCTAGTGCCCCTGCTCAGTCACAAGAGCATCCCCACCGAAGTGAAATCCCAGCTCATTAGTTGCATCTTCATACATACTTTAACATACCAGTGCCAAACATGGTCTCTAAACATGGCGCAAGAAACAAAAATCAATGCATGCGAAAATAGGTGTCTCCGCAAAACCATCAACGTCTACAGAAGACACCGCAGAAGAAACGAAACCATACATCTGCAAACTGGAATGCTACCAGTAATAAAATTCATAGAGCGTCAAAGAGTCAAATGGTTTGGACATTAACCAGAATGCCCCAGAAACAACTAGCAGCTAGAGCTTACAACACCCGAGAATCCAGCTTCAAATCAATAGGAAGACCAAGAAAGATCTGGCTGCATGGGGTTAAAAAGGTCCTGGAACAACAACATATCTATCACAGACGCTACACACCTAGCACAGGACCGAAACTTGCACCTCCCCTCGACATCCTAAGGATACCAGAGGAAGGAAAAAGTAAAAGTAATGTATGCGTATGTATGTGTATACATGCGGGAAGCATGCTGACAAAATGAGTCACTTCTCGCAGTCCAAGAATAGATATATAGGCCGAAAATCCGCAATGGAAACAGATTTATTGATTTTCAATCGATACCATTGTCTTAAAGTTTAACAGATTTTCAATCGATACCATTGTCTTAAAGTTTAACATGTCTTATATTATTTCATACTTATAAATTGTTCAAACTGCACCTATAGATTTGACGTACCAATTTCCGTAGGGCTAGAGTTCAAGAAGTAATTCATCTTGTCTGCATACCTTATATGTTTTCTTTTACCCTTTGAACTGGAAATCACGCTTGTTTTCCAACCAAAAATGTACTGTCCTTATCTCTCTTCCTTTGGGTTTTTTGGGGGGGGTTTTTTTTGGGGGGGGGGGGGGGGTTGCTACTGTCTTGTAACACCTCTAATCTTCAGCGCCTACATGACCTAAATGTGTTGCAAATGTTGTAAAGTGCTTATTAGAACAAAATAAAAAAATAAAGAAGCTGTTGTTATGATTTTTTTCTACAGTTCAAACTGTCCACTGGTTTGGTGGGTCTGGTGTTTGTGGTGGTTCCGGGTCTGTATGGAATCACTGCCCCTTTGTGGGGCTACATCAGCGACTCGAAGGTAAGTTGTGTTCTGAGTGTTGTTGGTGTGAGTGGTGCGGGAAGATGGAGTGAGGTCGGAGAGAGTTGTATTTTATGGGGAGAGGTTGGAGGGGGAGAGATCGGTAGATGAGGGGGATCAGGGGGTGGGGAAAGAGAAAGGCGGGGAAAGGGG
>NW_004797703.1:293879-313063 GCF_000002075.1 Aplysia californica
TCTCTCTCTCTCTCTCACTCTCTCTCTCTCTCTCTCTCTCTCTTTCTCTCCTTTCCTTCTGTTTCTTTCAATCTCTCTTTTAGTAAAGATGTTTTTGCTAGTAAGCAAGGTTCAGCACCCTGTTCCATTCGCAATGCAGTGTATTGCAAGACCAAAAACCCACTACTTATAGCATTCTCAAAAATGGGAGTTGAGTCAGATAGTTTGAGGTTTCAGGCTCAGCTAGGTCCGACATAGTGTCCTAAAAAAAGGGCACTTGACTTTACCCTAATTTTCTCATTTGGATTTGTTCTTTCAGAGATGGAGAAAAATTTGGAGGTCCCTACTCATAAATAACCTTACACTCTTGCAAGGGGTGTTATTAAACCTTTTCTTCTTTACTTTCCCTCTTTTGTTTCTGTCAATCTGTCTTGCTTTATCTCAGTGCCAAATGACATAGTTTATTGTACCAATGTTTTTGTCTTAACTCAAAAGTGGGAGTAAGATTTTTAAAATCCTGAGCAGATGGTTGGTGGTTGCTCATTTTAGGTCCTGTTTTACTCATTGGCTTTTTTTTTGTTTCCCTGGCTTACTTTTTTCGGGGTAATAAATGAGTGTACGATCTGCGACACCCAAAAGGGTATAAGCGGCGGATAAAAGAAGAAGAATAAATGAGTGTACGGTACAGTGGGTGTTCCAATTTTGTCACTTTTCCTACTTTGTCAGTGTTTCAATTTCTATGCAACTCACCTTCTGTGATTCTTCCCAACTCATAATATTGCTTTTGTCTACTGAATCAAATCCTTAACATCACGTCGTCTGCTGAGTCGTCAAGTAATAGCACAGTTTCAAAACAAGAAAGCTCTCATAGCTGGTCTGCACACCAGTGGCTCATCGTGAAGTTTGTGAACAAACGATTTCCAAATAAAATTGAAGACTTCTTTGAATACATTCAGTTTAGATGATTTGAAAAGTTTAAATTTATTGTACTTTCTATATAAGTTACGTTTCTACGTTGAAAGTGTTTTTGATGCTATAGGCTTGTGTAAAAGATAGTACAAGACAAGATGGGCCACTCAGCCTAAAAAGTGTCCGCAGGAAGTATGCTCTTTGCTTCAGATGGCGCTGCAGTCTGTTTTGAAGCTCTCTTTCGTTTTTCCAGAAGAAGAATAGGAATAGCACCTCCTTGCGTGCGCAGATCGACTGCTGTTCATCAGCAGTTCGGGTACGTTCAGTGCGGAGTTTTAGGGTTTTTTTTATTTTAATGACCTCTCGCCCTTCATTCTAAAGTCAAATTAAACTAAGAAAACCGTCTCCATTTCCTCCGGAAGAGGTTTTTTGTCAGCATAACCATTTTTAAAAAGCGTTCTTCCGAAATTTATTCCAAAACTTGCTAGTTTCACTTTGATTTTTTAAAACTCAAGTAGGATAACTCTGTTCGCAAAGAGTGCGCTTTTGTGAAGAGGGCGCCACCAAATTTTGAGGACACTTTTTTAATTGGCTCAAAGAGAGAAGTGGCCCATCTTGTCTTGTACTATCTTTGCTTGTGTTTCAAATTCCTCGCCTGTGGGTTGCAATTTCATTATATACTCCTTTTATATAATCATAAAATAAGATAAGTGCATTTAATGACAAAAATAATGGTAAAACCCAAAGTTTGCGGTAAAGAAATGACCGTTCACAGACTGTCACTATTGCGTATGCACAAATTATGAATCAGCTTAAACTTTGTTGTGAAATTTGTGAGGCTTTTTGGAAGAAAACTGGCTCTAGTGGAGCAAGCAATGCAAGGGATTGGGGCTGGCAGGCATTTGGTTTGTGCCTTTCAGAGTCAGAGTCATCAACGCAAAATCTTTTGATGAAGGGCTGAATAAAATTGATATGTTATGTCAATGGCCTTTAAATGTGTCTTTTTCCAAAAATGTGTTGGTTTTACAAACTTTGTGCCTTTAAATTCTTTTTATTAACCTCCTTTCTGTATGCAAGCCTCTATGCAATAAACTATACTTTCATCTTTTCTTCCTGTCCCACTCCAACCCTTGAAAAAAATCAAACAAATTCATCTAGCAAAGTATTTGTGGTATATGGTTAAGCTGCTGGATCTGGTTATCCGAGTACAAGTGAACCAACTTTTTTTCTTTAATGTTTTCTGCCTTGGGGAAGTTGCATTTGTTGAATTGATATCATATTAGTATATATTGCTATCATTATGAGTTAAGTAACTTGGGTACATGTATTTGAAAATAAGAAATAAAGTTGTAAAAATTAACTCAAAATGGGCACCTAAGGCCTAAATGAACCATAAATTGAGAATGTCAAAAATAATCCTTCAATGGATCTGTACACTGAATTCAAAGTCATGTGACAAAATTGCAACAAATATAAAATTATTTATTAAAACGAAATTAGAATTATATTGACATAGCAACAACAACTGGAAACTGGTCGTATGCTACTAGTAAAGCCATTTTTTTTAAACGTTTATTATTCTGGCAAATTGCCTATTCTTATCCAGAGTAGAACAGTTGGGATTGTTGATAGACAGGAAAGTATGGTTCATATTGAACAGAATAAGTGGATATGGTGAAACTGAAACACTCTACCTTATCAGGCGGATGTGCTTCTTGTTTCTCAAGTGTACAAACAAGCTTCACTGATCTCTGTTGATAAATGTAATGGTGTCAATAGCGTGTGTTGGAGGAAGAAGTTGTGGAGACTGTTTCAGAACGAGTCTTGAATGATGTAATATACAGAAATTACCAGCTGTGGGGGCCGATCCTTTAGTGATATGTCCTGAAAGGGTTAATGGAGATCCTGCAGTAGATGAATTGAGACTCCGAGGGTCCTCAGTTTGGCAATCTGACAGACATAGCGTGTCGTTGAGGGGGGATGTTACATCGTGTCCCTTGACCTAGTTTTTTTTATCTTTCTCAAGGATGCGGGGACATTAACCTTTTTGCAAAGGAAGTATCTGCTCTCTTTGTCATTTTTAGGTGGGTTTGAGATTGTATGAAGTTGTTTGATCAAAAAAAGATGGTTAGAGGGCGCCAGTAGTAGGTTCTACTTCTTTACTATCCTTTGTTGTTTCTGTTATCTCTTCAACACTTTAATTTTCTTATAACAAAATGGCAGGTGGTTGGGGGGTGCCACTGATAGGTTCTGCTTCTTTTCTTTACTTGTTATTGTTTCTGTCTGTCTGTTTTACCTCTTTTCTGCGCTAAGTGACTGCTTTTATGTAAATGAGTAACTCTTTACTCAGACAAAGAAACAAACAAACATATCACAGTTTTATTACTTTGAAAAATGGGGAGATGTGGCAGATATTTATACATTATGGGTGTTTGGTGGGTGCTACTGATAGATCATACCTCTTTCCTCTCCCTCTGCTGTTTCTGCTTAGATGAAGACTGAGGTTAACACACTGATACAGAGGGTCCCTTTCAAAATTTGTCAGTGTTCAATAAAGAATCTATCAGTACTCCACTAGCAGATGCTACCGGTATGCTCAATTAAAAGTTTTAATTTTTTTTATTATATAGTCAAACATGTTCTAACAACTAGCCACATGTTCAAGACAGTCACTTGGCTTGTACAAACAAACCCTTCACTTCTCCCCCTGTGTTTCTCCCATATCGTAATGACACTGTCCAAAACTTCCACCTGTCTAAGATGACCTCCTCGATAATGGGTGGCCATCTTTACAATTCCGACTGTTTTACCAAAGGCAAATTGCCGGTGTGAGAAATGGTCAGATTGACGTCCAATTTCTGTTGTAGAATAAGTTTCTCAAAACTTGAATACCTTGATTACTTTATACAGTCTGGCCAAGTGCATGACCACCTCAAAAAGTTGGTGGTGGGGGGACAGCGGGTGCCCTAGTGTGGTCTGCTCCTTCTTTCCTATCAAACGTCTATCATCCTTATCTCTGCTCCTTTTTTTGTGTTTGTTACTATCTTGTAACGCCTCTCATCTTTGGCACTTTTATGACCTAATTGTTTTGCAAGTACTGTATGTAAAATGCTTATTAATACTAAAAACTAAAAGTTGGTGATTGGAGGGAACCACTGGTAGGTTCTACTTCTCTCCCTTTGTTCTGCTTTCTCCAGGCACCAACTGACTTCTATCATATAGTCGCCCATCTCTCTACTACAACTCCGTCCCCAAAAATGCACCTGAAATAAGGCATCAGAGACAAATAGCTCGTCTATGAAGTTGGTTCTGCTCTGTATAGCACTGGCTATTTCTGTGTGTTTGTCCATGTATGTTGATATAAGTGTGTGTGTATGTGTGTGTTTATGTGTCTGTGTGTGTGTGTGTGTGTGTTGACAAGTGCATGTGCTTGTATGTATTTACCATGTTGCGGCAACTTTCTTTTTCAAGCGATCAATAAAATCTTATCTTACCTTATCTTCCAGCATACACTTTTTCTCCATTAGTTTTGTAGAGGGTGCAGTGTTAAGACTAGTGTGCTGTTTTCAAACTCTTGAATGGTTCTACCTTACTTTGTATAGCTATGGACCCTCTTATAGGTAACCTACAGTTTTAGATTTAGTGGGCCCAGCAGCTCTCGCCCTTCTGTCCAATGCCATGTAGTGATAAGTGCTGGTTTGCTGCAGTTGCTGTAATGTTCCATAGAGTGTGTTGTCAATGTTAGGTCTCGGAGGGAGAAGGGTAGCTCTGATGTCATTTAGGGCTGTGCAGTGGAACAGGTGATGATCCACAGTCTCATATGCATTGCATCATAGTCACACAAGGGACACATTGGGGGAAGTTCTGGGTTTATTTCGTTCAGGTGGAAGTTGATTTGTATATGTTCTGTTCGTAGGCGGAAGATTGTGGTCTGTTTCTTTCTCTGTATGTGGTTGATATTGTCCTTCCTTTTTGTTGTGGTCCTATGTTTGAAAACTGCTCTGCCTGTCTTTCCCAGGACCCATCTGTTCATCCAATCATGTTTGTTGTTGTTTTTAATGATTTGTTTTGCAGTGTTGTATGAGGTTGGAATGTTGGGTTGTTCCTGTCTAGATCCCCATTTGGCAAGTGTGCCTTCTCTGTCATTTCCAGGTATGTTTGATTGTCCGGGGACAATCATTACTAGTTTGATGCCACAGAATGTCATCAGATGATGGGAGATCCCCCATGTGCGTGTAAAAGATCCCTTGGTGTCCCTATAATAAAAAAAAGTAGACTTCGGCCACCACCTAAATTAAAAATTTCCTTCAAAACTGAAGATACTGTAGTCAATATAAAAAACATGTAGGAGTACCTTCGATATTGGAATGTGGCTGCCTGAAGGCAATTTAAGGGACCCTTCTAAGTAGGAAAACCGGTCACATTTGTAAAATGCGTTTCACCACAGGTTGAAGAACCAGCAGTCAACTACCCATATGGTCTAGCAGAGGAATGCAAAGAAAAAGAAGAAGAAAAAGACTAGGATGTGAATATTTTCTGCTCCACAGAACATCCAAGCCCCTCTGTTGATTCTTGGTAACCTTGTGTGTGGTGTTGGCTATCTCTTTGTGGGCCCAGCTCCATTCCTCCCTTTCATCCCATTGTAAGTATCTTAGTTTGTTTTAAGCTTTTGTATGACTTCAGCATATTTTCCTGAGTGATTTTCATGGTCACTCCTTCTGTCCTATCAAACATCTATCATCCTTATCTCTCTTTCTATCTTTTCTCCGCATGTTAAAAATTATCTGTGGGTGAATGGTGGGTGCTCTGGTCTGGTTTGCACCTTCTTTCCTATCAAACATCTATCGTCCTTTTCTTTCCTCCTTCTTTTTGTATGTTTGTAAATCTCTTGTAGCACCTCTAATCTTCAACACTTATTTGACCTTATTGTGTTGTAAGAGTCGTAAAACTCGTACTAAAATTAAAAACTTTGTTTTTAGCCTTTTTATGAACTCAGCAATTTTTCATGGGTGATTAGTATGGTTTGCTCTTTCTTTCCTATCAAATATCTATCGTCTCTCCTTCTTTTACCTGCATACTACTGTCTGGCAATATCTCTAGTACTCAGCACTTTTTAACTTATTGGTGTTGCAGGTACCGTTAAAGTTTTACTTAAACTAAAAACTAAACGAAGCCCTGTTCAGACACAAACTTGTCATTTAGAAAGCCGATCCTATCCTCTGGGCTTTTTTTTTCTACCCGTGCTCGACAAATTGTCTTCAAGTAAGATTGGATAGTATGTATAATAAATATGATACAGTGGAGTCCACTTATAATGAGTCCTGAAATAATGAGAAGTCTGTTATAAAACTATTCTAAAACCCTGTTTTTTCCCTTCTTTATCTTTGTAAATAAAATACTGCTACAGCACAATCAGACAAACACGCAAGTGGGTTATAGTGGAATATAGCTGCTGCTATGCACAGCGCACAGGCCAATTATACATTTATAAACTTGCCAGTTGAATTACTTTTGGTGATCTAGCGAAACAAAGAAAAGGAGAGCCCACGTGTCCCAACAACGAAGAACGGAGTGAATGAGTGGGGAGGGTGTGGCATGCGCAAACAAGCAGAGGGCATTGCGTGATAGGCCAGCTTAGCCTAGATTATCTAGGCCTACCATGCCTCTTGCTTCTCTGATGCGGGGATGGAGAGGTACCAGTGCTGTGATGGATGGAGCGAATGTGTGACGGGCGCATGCAGACGGAACGCACCACAGGGTATGGTGGGGTGGGGAATAACACCACGGGTGAGTTAGCCTAGAGCCCTTTCTTTCCGATCGTCAATGACGAGCTGTCAACATCGCTAGCACTAAAGAAAGATACCTGATTTGATTTTTCATCAAGCAAGACCTAGAGGTCATGCTGAACAGAATCATCATCAGGGGAGATAACAAAAAGAAATAAACAGAACATCAAACTCATAGATTAGGCTTACTTTATTATTTCCATTAAATTTATCACAGCATCCCTTATAACGAGAATCCTGCTATAACGGACATTTTGCACCGGCCCCCCCCTCTCATTATAACAAGATTCCACTGTATACAGGTGTTAACTTTATATATATGAAAAAAAAATAAGTGTAGTGGCGTAATAACTACCAATGGGGGGTATTGCTCCACCTGTTGACATGACAGGAACTTTCTTTTTGTCCTGTGTCCTGATTTGGTGCCAATATTTATACGTTACATTTAAAAAAATGTGCCAACAAATTGTCATGCTTCAAGAAAAACAAAGCAAAAAAATGGGAAAATTGTTTGGTTTGTAATGATGATGATGATGATGATGGCAACGAGGCAAGACAGGAGCTTCATATATATCTTGCTTCCCAGCTCAGCTCAAGATCAGTATGCCACTCATTTGTCTCCTCGGATGTTCTTTAAAAAAAACACCTATATTATTCATGTCTTTTTTCATCTCCTGTTTTCTTCTGAGTTAGTCACTTCTGATCCTTTTCATCTTCTATTTTTCTAGTGAGAGTGTGTGTGTGGGTACATGTGTGTACGTGGTGAAACACCAAACCAAAGTGCCAGAATATGGACAATAAAGACTTGTCTTTAAAATGTTTGAAGTCTCATTGTTTAAAAGCTGTATACTTCAGGCACTGCTCAGTGGCGACAAGGCTCTTACAGATCTTCTCTATAGGTCTTGTAATAAAATTCCTGCATGTGGTTGAATGATGCATCTGATGTGATATGTACTTTTAGTCAGCTTTACTTCTCTTTTCATATTGAATTTTAATGAGAGTAATATATCATTTTAATTTTGATGTATACCTGCATGTGTTTTTACGGTCCTGTACTGCCAAGAAAAATTTCCCTCTGGTTTAATAAAATATTATCTTATCTTTTATGCACTTTCTCTGTGTTTTTCTTCCAGTGAGTTGTGGTCAGTTATTCTTGGCCTGGTGTTTGTCGGCTTCTGCATCGGCTGTGCTGTGGTTCCCACCATGAAGTGCCTGGTCATTGGTGCCCAGTAAGTTCTCTACAGTCCAAGTTTGTGTTGTCTTACTTCACTTTCGATGCTGAACCTCACACACACGCCCGCACAAACGCAAGCACTCTCGCACGCACGCACACATGCAAGCGCGTGCGCGTGCATGCACACACACACACACACACACACACACACACACACACACACACACACACGCACACACGCACACACGCAAATACAGCATTGTTGTCGCAGTTCTCTCTCAGCTGTGCATCCTGTTTGATACAAGCCACTATGATTATATTGATCAAATTTCTTTCTTTCATTTTGTTAGGCATCTTTATGGATGGTTATTTGCTTTGCTTCTCTCATGGTAGATCTGTGTTGAAGTAGGTGTGTGTTCAGTTCCTTATATGGGAAAGATATATATATTTATATATTATTGATAAATATTGTAATATTGGTCTTGATACTGATTTTCCCTGCCAGTAGGGTTAAAGATTCCCACATCCTAAATGATACAATTATGACGTAAGATATTCACAGCACAGTTGTCAAATCCAAGGCCTGAGAGCTATATCGGATGAGATGAACAATGTTATAACCCGTTCACAAGAGAATTTTAGGTAGCTCATCCTGAGAATCATCATAACACAGAACTTTACTCCAACTTAAGTAAATTTTTTGCTAAGAAAAGACGTCAAGTTGGCGGTAGGCTGGTGCCCTTGTGTGGTCTGCTCCTTCTTTCCCTTCAAACATCTATTGTCTAATCTCTCCTCCTTCTGTTTTGTGTTTGTTGTTACTCTCTTGTAACACCTTTGATCTTCGACACTTATATGATCTTATTGTGTTGCAAATGCTGTAAAACTTTTACTAAAATTAATCAACATACACCAAACACTCGGCTCTGACAAAGTTGCATAAAAGTGAGAATCTGTAGTCTCTCGGTATGTCTTGATTTGTTATTATTATTATTATAACTTTGGGTTGATTTTGGCCCGCTGAGCAATTGAGTTTGACACCCTTGATTTACTGTATTGAAACTCATTCCCTCTTTCGTTCCACCTCAGGGAGATTGGTTTTGAAGACAATCTAGACACATATGGCATCGTCTCTGGTCTCTTCAACTCTCTGTTTTGTTTGGGGTAAGTAGAAATAGAATTTTGTTCATACACACGCTCACACAAAAAATCGTGTCTGGAAGAGAATGGTTAGTTCTATTTCAATTATAGATAATCATTTGTGTCCCGACACAATGGAATCCGGCGTTCGTCAATTTTTGGACATACGGCGTTATTGGTATCATCTTAAAGATTATTTGGTTGCTTTGCTTTCGATGAAAGAATATCCGTTTATCTTGAATAGAAGTCGAGATATGTGAGATTGAAGGAGGTGGGGTCGCCTGGTTTCAGGAGTAAAATTATCGAGAAAATGTCCATCAAAGTTTGGTGACTTCCGTAGCTTAAGAATCCTTGGAAACTGCTAATTGACATTTTTTGGTGCCTTTAATCAACATTTTCCCGTAAAAATCCACACTTAAAAGTGTTTGTGAATAGACATACAAGGTGTTGAGCCAAAGGACAAAAATTCGAAATAAATGTCCAAACTGGCCGAAAAATGCCAATTTTCAGATTTCATTATTTTGAGAAGCGCCTGATTTCACCACAATGCCTCACATTTTATTTGTTGTTTTGTGAATACCTATCAACATGTCATTGGTATACTTTTCATGGCGTCGCTTTCTGCCCGATTCTGTTACTTTTAGTCAGCGAGATTCAGCAGCACGCCAGATCTCCCCAGCTCGGGGTCACGGAGTTAATGAGCCTTGAAGCAGCTCTTCCGGTGTCGGTTAAGAAATTTGCATTTTTGTCTAAGTTTTTAAACGATATAACTTCTTCCCCATCCCACACAGCAAACCATTACACTGATGTACTAAAAGCTCAATACCTTGTTGACACACATGGGCTCTCTCTCCTATTGTTTGTTTGGCAAGATCACCAACAAGTTTCTTAACTGGCGAGGTTTTGCAATGGCCTATGCACTGAGCACAGCAGCAGCAATATTCCGCCATAAACGACTAGCTTGTTTGTTTGATAGCACTATCGCAGTATTTTATTCACAAAGGTAAAGGGGAGAAAAAAACGGGGTTTTAGAATAAAGTCTTTATAACAGACTTCTCGTTTTTTCCGGACTCGTTATAAGTGGACTCCACTGTACTAATCATAGTCAAAGCATTAGGGTACGAAACAATATTGTACGAAACATGGTACTGTTACATTCCTCATCTCTCCTTCTTTTTTTGTCTTTGTTGCTCTCTTGTAACACCTCTAATCTCCGGCACTTTTACAATTGTGAGGCAGCGTAGTGGAATCAGGGTCTCGTCAATTTTGGGGCATGTAGAGTTATTGGTGTCATCTTAAAGCTTGTTCACTTGTCTTTATTTCAATGAAAAAAATATGCATTTACCTTGAATACAAGTCGAGATATTTGCGAATGAAGGAGGTGGGGTAACCTTTTTTCAGAGGTAAAATTAGTGAGAAAATGGCCGCCAAAGATTAGTTATTTCCTTAGCTTAAGAGTCCCTGGTAACTGAAAATTTACATTTTTTGTGCCTTTAATCAACGTTTTTAAGCAAAATCCACACAGAAATTAGTTCTTTAATGGGCATGAAAGGTGTTGTGCCAAAAAACAAAAATTTGATAAAAATTCACAAATCTGCGGAAAAATGCAAGTTTCTTCACTTTGATTATTTTGACAAGAGCCTGATTCCACCAAGCTGCCTCATATATTATAACTTTATTGCATTGTAAATGCCATAAAACTCTGACTAAAATTTAAAAATAAAGCATCTAGTGGCCTTTTCTCAGTGCATTCGTAGGCCCCACTTTGGGCAGCACGGCGGTGGAGCAGCTTGGATTTGACTGGGCGGCTGTCATCGTCAGCTGTATTCACTTTGCAGCTGTGAGTATCTTCGCATGTTTTAATAAAGTCGCTGTTGTTGTTATTATTGTTCTTGTTATCAGTCCAACATGGACTTGAGAAACCTTACCCTCCGTCTTTTTTGAGTTTGTTACGCTCTTGTAACACACCTAATTTTCAGCACTTTGTGACCTTTTAGTGTTGCAAGTGCCATAAAACTCTTACTAAAACAAAAAAGAACCCTTAAGCTCTCAGCTAGGTGGACGGTGCTATTGGTAGATCCTACTACTAATTTTTTTCCCCTCTGTTTAAACTGTCTGTTGTCTTACTTTTTCACAGTACCGAATGCCTGCTTTTATGTCTGTGTGTTTCTTTTTACTCAGTCAATCTAAACAATATTTATTATGTCGATGTCTTTCTTTTTTACTCAGTCTATCTAAACAATATTTATGATGTCGATGTCTTTCTTTTTTACTCAGTCAATCTAAACGATATTTATGATGTCGATGTCTTTCTTTTTTACTCAGTCAATCTAAACAATATTTATGATGTCGATGTCTTTCTTTTTTACTCAGTCAATCTAAACGATATTTATGATATCGATGTCT
Organism: Aplysia californica; assembly: GCF_000002075.1. Taxonomy (NCBI): domain Eukaryota; kingdom Metazoa; phylum Mollusca; class Gastropoda; order Aplysiida; family Aplysiidae; genus Aplysia; species Aplysia californica. The sequence continues at coordinate 305,271 of NW_004797703.1, forward strand.
TTCTTTTTTACTCAGTCTATCTAAACGATATTTATGATGTCGATGTCTTTCTTTTTTACTCAGTCTATCTAAACGATATTTATGATGTCGATGTCTTTCTTTTTTACTCAGTCAATCTAAACAATAGTTTATACCAATGTGTTTCTTTTTACTCAATCAATTGATGTGTTCTCATTACCCAGTCAAATGTAATGACCTATTTTTTATTTCAGGGTGTCCCTTTTTAAAATTCCTTAACAGGCTACCTCACAACTACCTCTTCCTCCTCCACAGATGATTTGCGTCGTCATATATTTCACCCTGCGGAGAATAAGACGGAAAGCTGACAATGGACCGGAAGCTGTCTCTCACTACACTAGTTTACCAATAGATGAAAATGACAGGCAGGCTCTCCTAGACCCTGAAGTGGTCCTGTCCCATGGTTCCTTATCAAGCGTTAGCAGCAGATCGCATAATGAAAATGGTATGTTGGCATCTTACTATGACTGTATTCACCTTCTTCTTCTTCTTTTTCTTTTTCTTCTTCTTCTTCTTCTTCTTCTCCTCCTCCTCCTCCTCCTCCTCCTCCTCCTCCTCTCTCTCTCTCTCTCCTCTCTCTCCTCTCTCTCTCTCTCTTCTTCTTCTTCTTCTTCTTCTTCTTCTTCTTCTTCTTCTTCTTCTTCTTCTTCTTCTTCTTCTTCTTCTTCTTCTTCTTCTCCTTCTCCTTCTTCTTCTCCTTCTCCTTCTCCTTCTCCTTCTCCTTCTCCTTCTCCTTCTCCTTCTCCTTCTTCTTCTTCTTCTTCTTCTTCTTCTTCTTCTTCTTCTTCTTCTTCTTCTTCTTCTTTTTCACTAGATCTCAAGGGTGGTCAACTGCTGATTCTTCAGTACAAGTAACTTTTATGCATGTGATCATTATTTTCTACTTCTTTGGGCTCAGTGCCTTCAGGCAACCACAGTCAGATTTCGAAAGGTTTCTATATATTTTTATACCGACTTGAATATTTTCAGTTTTGGTAGTGGGAAAATGATACGGTAGGTTAGTGGACGAATGAAGGAATAGAATACAGCAGGATGAATAATGGTTGAAACTTGAAGATCTTCAGAGGAGAATATATCATAAAGAAAATAGAAGAAATATGGATTTAGATGACCTGTGGCTTCTACTATAGCCAATGAAACCAGTTCTGGCTGAGAAAAGTTTACTTTACCCCATTTAGAGCATTTAAAATCTCCATTTTCACTTGTTGATTTGCCCAGCTTACTGGCTTCTCTCTTGGCTTCAGTTTTTCCTGCTAAGAAAACTCTTGGGATTTGCTGCCCTCTGTGATTGTTTCTCTGCAACTGGATCTGTCATTTAAATAACGATTGAAGTAATTACACTAATATAGCTTTGGGTGCATTGGTTGATGGGAAAATAGTGAAGCTCTTTATTTACTCCTTTTTCTGTTTCTGTTGTGTTTCTTGCAGTGGACAGAAGACGAAGCAATCCAACCTTCATGCGGTCAGTGTCCCACCCGTCTGTATAGCCTGTTAATTTGACAACACATCCAGCACACGTACACAAATGCAACTGAGAATCTGACTATTGTCACTGAGACCAGACGCTGAAAATGCATTCAACGGAACGACACACCTTTCAAAGTATTGTATTGCAGGCTTCCTGGGGAGCCAAGCATGTTTCTGGGGTTTTAGGGTCTGCTGGGGTAATAATAGATGTAAAGTGCATAGAGCATGCTGTTGAGCGTGGATATATATGCGCTATATGAATGCAATTATTATTATTGTTAGTAGTGGTCGGTAGTATTGAAAAGATCCTGTGTCCACCATTTCCTAGAGGAGGATAGAAGTTGGGGCACTCGTACTTTACAGGGTCAGTAACTACAACAGCATGCATAGCAAAAGCAACAGTTGTGTTGTGAGTATGAACATTGCAACACGTCAGAGTCTTCTCTCACAGCGTGCTGTTCCTATCTGCCCCTGTGTAGTCACAATATTATAGGTATTTATCACCTGCTTGGTGTAAGACTACTAGAAGATTCTCGTGGTCTAGTGGTACGATGTTCGTCTCTCATTCAATAGGTCCCTGGTTCGAACCCTGACAGTGACGGAAAAAATTTTACAGCAGTAATTTCTGCTCTCCATGTGTGTTGCTCATCCATGTTTTAACAAAGAATTTAGAGAATAGTAGTGTAGCAGTACTAAATGGGTAATGACGTGTTCCAGGTCCAGTCACTATGTACGCTCAGGGAACTCTCCTTGTTGATGAAGGTGCAAAGAGTGCCTTGGATATTTTCTAGAAAGATTGTGTGTCTTCAATACATTATATTCATCTGGAGAGTAAGAGATAAATGTTTTTGTTTATCTCTCGAATATTTGTAGATCTAGACTTGTGCTATTTGCTAGTATACTGAGTTGCAAAAGTTCTGTCCCACCCATTGTACTACAGTTGTTTTCTCTTAATTGTAAGAATTGCACTAAATCTGAAAAATTATTATTTGTGTGACTTCTGAGACTCTTGGTACATGCGGAGACTGACGAAGTCAGAAACCGGAAGTTGTGCGTGGGCCAAGTGTTGGTATTGTTTTTTCACGATATGCGGTGAAATCAATGCATCCTACAGTCAAAATTTGCTTTGAATCACAAAGACAATGTGTAAATACGCCTTACGCCCCTTAATAATCCGGGCTTTTTCACCATTGGGTTATTTGTTCCCCTCTTTTCAAAATAACTAAACTGACAAATGCAGCACGCGAATGCACTGAGCATATATAAATTCTGGAATTGCGGTTTCTATTGTTGCAAGACAAGTAAATGTGTGCAGAAAAACCATCTAATGCTTAAACAAGCATTTTGACACCATTGGAACTGTCCAAGACAGGTCTAGGCATGGCTTGCCAAGGGTGACAACTCGGCGCCTGAATTGGGTTATTGTCCACACCCATGTCCAAAATCCGTTCCAACTAAGTGCATAGACCACCAGGTACTTCGGACTGTCTTAAAACAACATTATCGGACATTTATGTGGCCCTCGATTGCGTGATTATCGCCCTTTGTGTGATCACCTATTGTGACTCCGTTTCATTGAAGAGATCGCCAAATTTTGATGCACCAACGTTGGTGATGGAACCAGACAAGTTGATAGAGTGTTCTATTTTGCAATGGTCCAGGTTTTTTATTCGTGGCTTTGATGGAAGAGAAAAAGTGTTAACAAAAAGAGGATAGAGGGTTCACGAAGCCATTGTCCACCAAACAGACCAATTTGGTGACTGATGTGGGATAGAGTGGGATGGAATCCCTCCTGCTCTTCATCGTACACATTTGGTCACTATTCAAAGCAACCCCAGAGAGCGACTGACTGTGTCAAAATTCTTCATCACAATGTCCAGCCCTACATGCCATGGATGATGGAATGTGCCAAAAGGACAACGTCCGACCCCATGCAGCCATGATCAGTCAAAACTCTTTTAAACTCATCAAATCAATGTTCTGGACTGGCCTGCAAGATCAACAAGCCTTCTCCCTAACAGAACACCTAAAATAAGACCTTGACTAGAGGGTTAAAACAGTCTATAACTGTGCAAACTCACCAGATACTGATATTAGGCTGCACTTCGCAAAGAATGGCAAGGGATTCCTCAAGCAACCATAAGGACGTTAATTCAGGGAATGAACATACGTTTCGTAGCAGTAAATCAAGCTGGAAGAGGCCACACGCAACACTGGGCAAACTTTGATATGGTTTTTATCAAGGGTCAGTATGAATAAAATTATCTCCCTTGAATAAGGAAAGATACTGGTCAATTCTCTTTATGACATGTTGACAGAAAATGAATGAAGAGCATGTGTACCGAATTTCGCTCGGCTACGTTGAACAGTAAATAAGTTTAATAAGTTATTATACTTTGAAGGTGGGTGTGACAGAACATTTGCAACTCAGTATATTTTTAGCCCTTATGAGATGCCCTTTATATAACACACACACGCACACACACACATTCACACCCTCACACACACACATACACACACACATTCTGTCTCACACTCATACTGTTATACCGACTCTAGCAGACACCTGTTTAGGTCAGTCCCTTGTACAAATAACCCCTTCCCGTTTCATTACTTGCATATTATATATGTATAATATGACTCGCCGGTTCCTCCCTAACTTGAGTTTTGTGGAAAATGGTTTTTATGCGTGTAAATGTGAAACCCAGAGTCACATTTCAAATGCTCCTAAACACACTTTAAACTGGCACCACAGCAGCATGTATTCTTTCAGTTGTGTGTAGAAAAGCTTTTACCTGTGCTGCCATACACTGACAAAACACCTTTTTCTTATTCACACAGTTTCGAAATAAAAATACGTTTGGTCAGTGTAACCATTTAAAAAGGCTTTCTTCCAAAATTTTGATGCTAATTTATTCAAAAACTTGTCACAGTTTCACTTTAATTTTTTCACATACTAGTAGTTTGACCCTAGGTTTCACATTTATAAACATTGTACGTCAGAGTATCAGGAATGTTTTGGTCTATAAAAACGATTTTTGCCGGGCTATTGATTTAGCAAATAAAAAAAAATTTGGCGCCAAAAATGAAAGAAAACGTTTTGTCAGCTTAGGGCAGCATATGTGCATGACGTGTATGTCTGCCTTCATTTTGTAAAAATACAGTATTTTCAGTTTTTACAATTTTACAGAAGATCCAAAAAAACTGAATGTTGTTGCCAAGAGACCAAACTCTTTGCAAATAATATCTCAAGTCAATGTTTTTAAGAATACAATTTTGATAATATAAGTTCTTTATTTTCTTAATTAAAGCTAAAGCTGTTTTCTTGGGAACAACTTTCAGTTTTTTAGCTCTCCTGTAAAACTGTTAAAATTGTGTATGCTGTGTGTTTTTTTAAATAACTGCAGATGTGTGTCTGTGTCCTGTGGCCAGGGCTATGGCTATCGGGAGCTGTCTTCATCGTGGAAAGACCTAGCAGCTGTCTGCCCAAAATGGCATGATAGGGCCTATTGCTTAAGCCTTAAGCAACATCGTCACTTTTTTTCACACCTTGAGTTTCTTGAGTATTTAAAAACAGCCAGTGTTGTTATGAAAATTTTGTTCACAGTGAATATTTCTAATGGTTCTTTAAATATGTAGGCCTATATCTCCATTTTTTAATGGGTTTTTTTGTTGGGGGGGGGTTGTTTTTTATTTTTTATGTTCTTTAAATATGTATTTTCATGAATATGTATAAATTTTTTTCACAGGGAATATTTTTTATGTTCTTTAAATATGTATACATTTATCTCAAGTTTTTAAAAAAATTTGTTTAATCTATTTACCCGATTGAAAATTTTTTATTCATAGTAAATATTTTTAATGGTTCCATGAATATGTATAACTTTATCTTTCTAATTTTTGTTCGAAGTGGCTAGCCGTACTTAGGTTAGGCCCTTTTGACCGAAACCTGTTGAATACACAGGTCTCATTAGATCTAGTAATTATTCAGGTTTAAAATATGTGCTTGTCAGTAAGGCACCTTTTGGTTTCGTCTAAAATACAAATACTTTAAGAATTGCAAACTAAAATTTTATTTACTATTCAACAATCATTATTAAATGCGGCTAGCTTGCCAGTCCTTACTTATGTTAGGCCATATTGACCAAAACCTGTTGAGTACACAGGTCTCATTAGTAATTATTCAGGTTCAAAATACATGCACTGTCAGTAACTTTTTGAGTAAGGCACCTTTTGGTTTCATCTAAAATACAAATACTTTAGGTATTGCAAACTAAAAATTTGTTTACAATTCAGAAGGCCTATTTTTTTGCTGTTTGTCAGTCTAGCCATCATTATTAAGTGCAGCTAGCCTCTTCCATTTTTGTTTGTTTACCGGTTTTCCAGAATTATGGATGTTGTACCGACACATGTCAATCCATGATGTGTTTGAGTTATCCATACTGGACTGTGCGTGTATTTACACAGATAGAGAGAGAGAGAGAGAGGAGGGGAGGCAAGGGGTAGAAAAGGGAAAGAAAGGTAGATCACTTTCAACCTTGTGTATGATGAGGTTGTTATTTGTGTGCCTGTGTTCTACATTGTATTTTTTTTTTTTTACAACTCCGCCCCACCCCTCCACCCCCTTCCCCTTTTCCAAACTTTGCTCTTTTGTGACCCGACGTTAATCTCTACCATTGTCAAATTCAATGAATGATCTGCCACCTCATGGTATTAGTGAGGCTGTAAATAAAGATTATCAGTTTCTTGTACGTAAATCTCCCTCTCCATCATACTCCCCCCCCCTGCTCTTTCTTTCTCTCTCTCTCTCTCTCTCTCTCTCTCTCTCTCTCTCTCTCTCTCTCTCTCTCTCTCATCTCCTACTCCCTCTACCACCCACCCCTCTTCTTATCCCCTCTTCCTCTTTGTCTTTTTGTCTATCACACTCTCTCTCCCTCTCTCTCTCTCTCTCTCTCTCTCTCTCTCTCTCTCTCTCTCTCTCTCTCTCTCTCTCTCTCTCTCTCTCTCTCTCTCTCTCTCTCTCTCTCTCTCTCTCTCTCTCTCTCTCTCTCACCCTGGAAATAAAAGTTGCAATTCACTATAAGAATTAGAATTTGATATACATGCTTAATGAATTCATTAGAAAATATAACTGCACTTTTGATTTTAATTTGAAATGTATTTAGAAATAAGATTTTGAAAATATCTTGCAAGGCCTATTCAGAACGAGCTTTAAAAAAGTTTTTATCAAGGAATGATGGCCATTTTGATTTTATCTTTTCTCAAAAATCTCTATACAGTGCTTTTTCTGTTGGTTTTGTACACTGTAGCATTCAAGATGATATTTCTTTTACTTTTATGGTTATTTAGTGTGTTCGATACTGAGTTTTCTACTGTGTTAATTAGTTTTCTGTAAAAATGTGTGCAGAGTTGATTAACATTTTTTTGATTATGCAGTGAACTTTGCTTCAACCTAACACAGTTAATCCTAATGCAATGGTAAACCAAAGAATAAGAAAATCCCTAATTTTTTTAATTATAAATTTTTTATTCTCTTTGAGCAACCTTTCTGAACTATAAAGACGGCTTTTACCTAAGAAAATCTGACTGTCCCGCAGATTTCAGTTTATGTGGACTCTTCAGTATTTAATTACAATTTTACTTGTCAAGAAATATAATATATATTTTTGACATGTCATTTCACAATTTTGCAATGTCAAGGTGCTTGAAATTTGTTTTACATGTACTTTTTTTTCATATATTTTCTGCTATGAATTTGCACAATCACATGATTATGATATGTACAAAACTTTATTCCTATAAGCAGCGTGTAAGTCCGGTTTGTCTCTTGTAACCAGAGCTATAACAGTTTAGATAGATGAGAACAGATGATATAAGGTTATTATTTAGCGCTGCCTGCGTTATGATGAGGTTCGGTTCACCCTAAAGAGACTGTACCGGTTGCATGGTAATGTATGTTGGATGTATTCTCAGTAGTATTCTCCTATTTAAATCACCACTGCTCTGCGAATGGCTTGAATCTGCTCTATCCATTTATTTGACCTGGCTGAATGGGATAAGACTTGTGCAGGTCATGAAGGAAACTGATATTGCTCTCCTGGCAAATACTTTTTTGCTGGTGGTTTTTGCAGCTGATGTTGAACAGCGTTAATCAGGAAAATTTTACTTTTTTAAAATAATGTATTGATTTATTGAGGTTACGTGTGTGTGTCAACAACGTTGTCAAGGCCAACCCTAGATGAAAGCGAGCGAGCGAGAGAGAGAGAGAGAGAGAGAGAGAGAGAGAGAGAGAGAGAGAGAGAGAGAGA
>NW_004797703.1:313163-316634 GCF_000002075.1 Aplysia californica
GTTGTGTTGGTGGATGGGGGAACTGCATTTCATCTTAAGTTTTTGCTCAGTGTCTGTTCTACATAGTTGAACATACCTCCTCAGCTTGGAACGCATCGTTATGGCAACGTTATATGAGTTGCTGCGCTACAAAAGTGTGGATTGCCTGTAGGCCAAGTCTCCTACTGCGAGAATTTACAGGCTTTCCACCCACTCGGCTAGGTTCTTTCGGAAATAAGCTCAAAATGTGTTACTCTTGTCTCTAAGTTGTCTTTCTCTGTTATAAGTTAAAGGGCTGTTAAATCTTTAAAAATTCAATAGCGTATTTGATTACAATTACTATATTTGCCTATAAGAGTGATTTGTTGGGGGGAGGGACTAGGTAAAAAAGTATACCCCTCATATTATGCGCAATATATTGCCATGATCAGGCCCATCAAAGGAGAAGTATAATATTAATAATAATATGTGATGTCGAATATGATTTTCCATTGTTGAGCAATTCCCTACAACATTTCATTAGAGTCTAGCTAGGAAAACCTGCCACTCTAGTCTCAGATAACATCAGTCCTGGTGTAGCTACCAACAGTTCTTAAAGGTAAGAAACTATAGTATTTGATACAAGATCGAGTAGTACCCCGTACTAGATTTCTTACGTGTTGAGCCTCGTCCAAATTGTCAGAAATTCATCGTGTACTATTTATATATCGACGGCTGGATGCATGAAGAAAAACAAGTTAAAATTTTGACGATTTTGAAATCTCTAGAACATAGTCAAAAAAGAAATATTAATACTTCGATTCCGAATTAAGCTATGGCTTGGATATTTACAGAGTTAAGGAGCGGCTTAAAATCCCTCAACCAGTACCGATTACTCCATTTCAACCTAAAGTGGATAAAGTCACTTCTTGCGCTCGGCAGACCTACTAAAATGAACTGATTTTGGAATGAAAACGTACCCCATTGGTATGTGCAGGGTCGTGTTATAGGCCAGTATAATTAGGTGAGGTGGTATGTCTTTCAGACGATCAAAGAAGGGTCTTCCCCTTTACCCCGAGCAGACAAACAAACAGCCAAGCGTCCCTTTTATCCTTTTGTAGTTTGTAGTGCAGTGTGCCACTTTTTGTCTTTGTATTTCACGTCTTCAATTTATTGATTGGGATGTAAAACTCATACAGAATAAACAAAACATGTTTTGAATAAAAAATTATTATTACTATACGTGTCACGACATTTATTAAGGAATCAGGCGCCCGTCAATTTTTGGACATATAGAGCTATCAATGGCATCTTAAAACGTGTACATTTGCCTTGCATTTGCGAAAAAAAATACCAATCCATCTTTAATAGAAGTAGAGATATTTGCGATGAAGGAGGTAGGTGTCGGCTGATATAAACGGTAAAATTAGCCAGAAAATGGCCGCCAATGTTGGGTGACTTCGAAAGCTTGTAGTGTCCTTGGGAACTGGAAATTTACACTTTTTGTCCCTTTTATGGACGTTATTTGGTTGCACCCACACAGAAATATGTTTTGAAAAGGACATAAAAGGTGCTGAGGCAAAAACCAAAAAAAAAGAAAAATCGAACAAAAATTGCCCGACGCCCAGAAAAACGCTGGTTTCTTTGATTTCACTGTTTTGACGAGCGGCTGATTTCACCACGCTGCCTCACATTTTTTTATTTTTTTTTTTGTTGTTCATATTTTTGCTCAATCTTTGTTGTTCTTCTCGAAAATTAAGGCATAAAAGAAAAATGTGATTTATGTGAGTCACAGTGGTGAAGAGGCGTATATTGTTTTCTGTTATTATGAGTAAATTTATGTTTAAGTCGCCTATATAATATAATTATATATATATATGAATAGTCGGAAGGAGGGTGAGGGGGGCTGTGTTTTTTACAGTACTTTTTATTAACACTATTTTTTTTTAGAATTTTACTTTAGCGGATGAGCTGGGGGCAGGGGGGGGGGACAAAGAAACATGAATGTTGTTTGCCATCCAGGGCTGGATACGAGAAAAATAAACATTGCCATTATAAATAATATAACCTCTTTGAGTTGTTTTTTTTCCCCTCGGTTTCAATCGTTTTTCTTATATATTGCCCTCTGTACACCAGTCTCACCCACTGGAGGTTTGCTGACAACCTCTCTTAATATCGTGGGACTCGCAAAAGAACAGTATATTATGTCGTTGGCGGGTGCTCTAGTGTGGTTTGCTTCTTCTCTCCTATCAAAATCAAACATCTATCGTCCTTATCTCCCCTTCTTCTTTTTTTATGTTTGTTACTCTCTTGTAACACCTCTTTTCTTCTGGCGCTCATATGACCTTATTATGCAGTTGCGAGCGCCGTAAAAACTCTACTAAAACTAAACTAAAACTTTTGTAACACCTCTAATTTGAATCTTCTAACGCTCATATGACCTTATGCAGTTGCGAACGCCGTAAAACATCTACTAAAAGTAAAAACTAAAAACATCTATCGTCCTTTTCTCTCCTCCTTTTTCGTGAATGTTACTCTCTTGTAACACATTTATCCTTCGGTACTTATATAACCTTATTGTGTTGCATGTGCCGTAAAACTCTTACAAAAACTAGAAGAAAAGAAATAAAATTTGATCAATCTGAGGGCTGTGTCTTACAGTGGGTGGTTGGAAGGTGTCACTATAGTTGGTCCTACTTCTTTACTTTCCCTCTGTTGTTTATGTCTGTCTTGCTTTTTCCCCAACACGAAACGATGGCCATTATTGTGTCGATGTGCTTCTCTTTAGTCAAACAAACAAGTGTCTTACACTGGACAGTCGAATGTACGTGTGTGCATCATCTTTGCATTCTTTTCTTTTTCGTGGGTGGTTGGCAGGTGCTCCGGTTTGATTTGCTCCTTCTTTCCTATCAAATCTATCTATCTATCCTATTCATCGTCCTTATCTTCCCTCCTTTTTTGTGTTTGCTACTGTCATGTAACACCTCCAATCTTCGGCACTTATTATATGGCCTCATTGTGTTGCAAATGCCGTAAAACACTAAAACTAAAGCTTGTCCCCAGCACTAAATGACCACCATTATGTCGATGTGCTTTTTTTAAAAATTCAAACCAATAAAACCGCAGCTCTCATCGAACTTCGATCAGTTTTAGCGGAGATTGGCGCTAGAATCGGGTTTTTTAGGCCCTTCGAAAACCTGAAAGCAAATTTGAGCCAATGTCCAATTTTGTTTAAGGAAAAATAAATAAAACCAACCAACCAACCAACCAACCAAACAAACAAACAAACAAAAAGAGAGAACATCAAAGAACCTCTGATTCCTGTCAAAGCCCGTGGGCAACCGTGTAGGCTACATAAATGTGGTTTACATTCTCACGCACGCTCAAGTCTCTTAACATTGATGATACTCGTTCAATTTATAAGAGAGAAATTGAAAGCGAAAGAGAGCGAGAGAGTCAAGAACGAAAGAGTCAGAGAGAGAGAAAAAAAGGGAGAGAGAGAGAGAGGGGGGG
>NW_004797703.1:332517-334389 GCF_000002075.1 Aplysia californica
GGGGGGGGGAGAAAGAGAGATCAAAGGGATGATAGAAAGACAAAAAGAGACAACGAATGAGCGTGTGCGTGTGTGTGTGTGTCTATGACGCTTGACCCTTTTCTCTCATACTCCTCTCCCTTTTCACGTCTTAGCCCACTCCTCTTTTTTCTGACCGACTTGCTTAATCCTATCCGTACGTCGTGTTTTGCAATTGTATCCATACCAATCCATACGATGTAGGGAACTCTGTGCTACCACTTTTCAAAGAGGAAATTTACTCGTTAATCCGATCCGTACCCTTTGCATAGAAGTCTGTCAAAAAGATTTTTTGAGAAATATTGAAAGTTTCAAAGAGATCTCGTACTAGAAATATTCTAAAATGTGAAGAATACAGCCCCTGGGTACAAAATGACCCCAGGGTGTACGGATAGGGTTAACGTGTCCCGAGCGCTCATATATGACATAGACCAATGCTGTTCCAAGCACCGTAAAACACTTAGGCCTACCGAAAACAAACCACCCCCCCCCAAAAAAAAATACCAAAAAAAATCAACAGAAAACCCCCCACTCAGTAGCACCAGGTAGTGTAGGTAAAGCTACAAGCGCCTATATTATCTTTTGGATATCATTTTAAACCAAAGTTCCACACGAGGAACAATGAGAGGGGCATTTCAACAACCAAATCAATGTCGCTTTTCTTGGAAAGTCGAGTGTTTATCACGTCAGAAAGGCTGTCAAGCAGGGGCGGCTCGTGGGGCTAAAAAGTGGAAGTGCACAATTAAGTTATCTCATACTGAAGATAGTCGAGGGCATAGTAAATGAGACTGTGTATAATTTTAAGATTTGGGTTGGTGAGGGAGGACCTCGTTCTTTTATTTTAATTCTTTTTACTAGTCTCTTTAATTTCTAGTACTAAATTTGTTTGTTAGATAAACGTCAATTTTGTTCCTTCTGTATTGGAACTGAACACTCAAGTAATAAGTTTCACTACTAAAATACAAAACTATTCAAAGGCACAACTCAAAATAAGACGGTCACATTCACCTCCCTCAGGTTCACGGTCACAGAGTCACTTAAAATAGTTGCAACACAGACAATGAACCAATCACAATTCACTTGAGCACTGCGCTGGATTGCTCCGGGGCTCACATAATATCGGCAAAGAATAGCGTACGGTCTATCGCGTTTATTTTTAGACTGCCTTCTGTGGGCTATGTTTCTGCGCTATTCGGCAGGAGCACATTAATTGAGATGTGCCGTCTTATTAATATTAATGTACCGCCAAACTTGCTACGAGTGTCGTCATCGCTTCGGTTATCCCCAAGAACGATTTATAGGCAGGGTTACACTGTTGAATATCCTATTATGTTTAGCTAAAGCGCGTGGACTTTGGCATGGCATAGTAGATGTTTTACGGTGCTATAGACACATAAATGACAGTTATGATGCCAGTGAGGACCTTGTTTTGATATAATATTTGGCTAGTGTTTGTTTCCGGTTTCTTTTATTTTATTGTTGTGAGTGTTTTACGTAATACAACATTAAAAAATGTGGGCGGCTCTGCACGACCGTGCGGCGTGTTCTATGGACGAGCTCTATGGACGAATCGCGCCTGCTGATCTAAACTCCTTGGCCTGCTGCCAAGTGTCAGCTTCACCCGAGAAGGCCACACTAAAAAAGTGTGGCTTTCTCAATTTCACCTCTCAATGGTCTCCTCAGGAAGATCCGGGTGTGCATATTAATGAGGTATTGTGGTGTGGAAGTTTTATACCGAAATATATAGGATTGGTGGAAAACTTTTCTGTGTGTGTAAAAGTAATAATAATAATAGAAATAAAAAGTAAAATAATAATCATGCTGATAATAATTATGCTGATAATAATGATAGTA
>NW_004797703.1:337995-340853 GCF_000002075.1 Aplysia californica
GGGGGTAGGTTCTCATAAAGGAGATATTCAACGTAAGCTTGTCCAAGATGCTAATTATTCATTCAGAAATCATCACCGTAATTATTTGCCATCATCAAAACGTACGTAATTGTTTGTCAACCTTACTGAAACAAACAATTAAACAAACGAACAAACAAACAAAACGAATCATAACAAAAACTGAGGCTGTGTCCCCAGACATCAGCAGTTAATAAAGAAATGTGAGGCAACCTGAGGGAATCAGGCTCTCGTCAATTTTTGGGCATGTAGAGTTATTGGTATCATCTTAAAGCTTGTTCACTTGTCTTTATTTGGATGAAAAAAATATCCATTTATATTTAATACAAGTCGAGATATTTGTGAATGAAGGAGGTGGGGGTCACCTGTTTTCAGAGGCAAAATTAGTGGGAAAATGGCCGCCAAAGATTAGTTATTAATTCAGCTTAAAAGTCCTTGGTAACTGAAAATTTACATTTTTGTGCCTTTAATCAACGTTTTTCAGAAAAATGCACACAAAAATGAGTTCTTTATTGAGCATGAAAGGTGTTGAGCCAAAAAACAAAAATTTGATAAAAATTCACAAACCTGCGGAAAAATGCAGGTTTCTTTATTTTGATTATTTTGACGAGAGCCTGATTCCAATACGCTGCCTCACAAATTCCATTTTAAAGAAAGTTCCACAACGTGCAAGGCAGATAATCCAGCAAAACAAAAATACCATTAGGATTTGATAGTGACAATTACTTCCCTTGTCTGAAGTTTGAATTAAACAAGGTGAAGTCCCTTTGTTGTATCAAGTTTAAAAATAATTATGGGTTTTTTTTTTTAGATCAGAGCGATCTGGTAACTTTCAAAGGTTTTCAGGATCACCCGGAGAGTAATATTTAATGTTTTAGTATGCCCCGCCTGCAAACACATGTAGGTGGGCGGTGTGAAAATTGTAGAAAATAATATAATGTGCTTGCTATAACAACAACAAAATTTTTTTTTTTAAACCCAGTTGACGAGCACTGATTTGGATCATCTTCGAGGCGGGCTTCTCAAAGGTGGCCAACTAGACACCAGCAATAAAAAGGGCTTAAAATAACAATGCGAGCAAGAAAAGGCAATTATTCAACTGCATATAATCGAATTGCTGTTGCAGCAGATCTCTTCTGTATATTTTTGTGTGTATGTGTATGTGTGTGGATGTGGATGTGTACGTGTACATGTGTATGCATATTATGTGAATGTTTGTTTGTGTGTTTGTGTGTGTGTACGTGTGTTTGTGTATGTGTGTTTGTGTAAGTGTGTATGTGTGTTTGTGTGTGTTTGTGTGTGTGTTTGTGTGTGTGTATGTGTGTGTGTTTGTATATGTGTGTTTGTGTGTGTGCTAGTGATTGTGCACATGTGTAAGTGGGTATATTATGTGTGTTTTTGTGTGTTTGTGTATGTGTGTTTGTATGTGAGTGAATGTAATTCAGTGATTGTGATTGTGGGAGTGTATGTTGTGTATGTGTGATTAGTGTGTGAAAGTGTGTATGTGTGTGTGTGTGTGTGTGTGTGTGTGTAAGTGTGTGTAAGTGTGTATGTGAGTAAGTGTGTATGTCTGTATGTGTGTTTATGTGTGTGTGTGTGTGTGTGTGTGTGTGTGTGTGTGTGTGTGTGTGTGTGTGCTACTTTGACAGAACGTTCATCTACTAGGGTGAGTCAATAAGTAATGCAAGTTCGTTAATAACTTAAGAAAATAGAACACACTTGCAACTATCATACCTCAAATTGAAGAGGAGTATCCAAGGATCAGATTTTCATTTTTCAATATAGTCTCCTTTTCGTTCAATAGCCACTGTCCACCTTTTGCTAAGTCCACATAATATGCCAGCTTTGTAAAACTTATCAAATTGGTCTTAGGGCTAGAGCAGTCTTGATTTCTCCATAGTTTCCTAAATTATGTTGACCTGTCAATGGTTCTTTTCAAGGACCGAGAAGGTGAAAGTCTAAAGGAGCCAAATGCAGGAGAATAAGTTTGGTGTTTTCCACATAAACGGGGTGATTGTCTCCCTTGTTCTGGTACTCGAATGCAGGTGGGCATTGTTATGGTAAGAAAAATACTCTTTCAATGTTCAAATTTCGTCTGATTCGTCGAATTCTCACTTTCAGTCGTTTCAGTGTTTCAATGTAGGATTCAGAATGGACAATTGTTTCTCGTGGTAAAAAAAATAATCTGTCAGAAGCACACTATGAAGGTCCCGAAACACAATTGCCATGATTTTTCCTTCTGACTCCTCCGGACGACGCTTGTCTAACAACCATATGGACACTTCTTCCTCTACTTCTGGTTCATTGTTCAAACGTCTATATACAGTGCCAAAATCTAGAGCTTTGTCCGTGTCAACATTTTGAAGTCTCTTTTTTATGTTATCAGTAGATTCTCCTTCTAAAACAAGAAATTCAATCACGCTCTTTTCCTCAGACAGACCTTTAAGAGGGTAGCCATTTTGATGTGACGTCATTCTGGCCAAAATTAAAGAACTTTAAATTTTAACAGTTTGAGTTCGGAAGTACATGAGCAAGTACATGTAAGCTGAATTCCATTAAATCCGATGCAAAATTGCTCAAAATAGCGAACAACTTGCATTACTTTTTGACTCCCCCTCGTAATATCCTGACAGTGGTCAAACAAAATGAAATTAACTGAAACTTCTATTTCTTCAGCTGACGAGACTTGGGGCCAAATTTCTCTACGTGAGTGGAATCCTTGTGGGCGGGGTTTGCAGCATCTTGTTTGGGTGAGTTACAGCAAAGATGGTTACAGTGAGTACGTTCACAGGAACCACACAACACAAATGAATACTTGTGTTTGCTTTGTTGTTGTTTGT
>NW_004797703.1:341066-342692 GCF_000002075.1 Aplysia californica
GGGGAGTGTTTTGCCTACATCAGCACAATTTGTTGATAGCTCGCCTACAGAGGCGTTGACGCGTTGTCGCCTAATTATAGTTTGGTAATTTTTGACTAGCTTAGTGGCTATGGGGATCACCTTGTTGGTGTCAGGTGTTATTTAATGCCCCGCTTGGAAAAATGCGAAGGCGGGTGGTACGAAAATCTTAGCCTTTTAAGGATGACAAAGCTGGGTTTTTGTTTAATATTGTTTTTTGTCGGGGGTTTTTTTTGGATCGGGGGGGGGTCCTTTTTCCCTTTTTCTCTCTTTTCCCTTTTTCCATGAGGATTTTTTTGGTGGGTTTTTTTTTTTTTTTAAATTCTCCTACTGGCTACGAACCACAGAGGTTTATTTATTTTTAATCATCTTTCTGTGTTTCTTCCTAGAACAATGTGCCTGTGCCCAGCTGTACTGCCCGATCACGACCATGACGTGCTATGCATGCCTCTGTCGAAACTGTAGGGGTTTTAATGCCTTTCTGTATCTCTTTTCCTACGAGAATTCTGGTTTATTTCCTTACCCGATAGGTTTTGGGGCTCTTTTTTCCTCTTTTTGAAATTAATTAATCCTTTGTGTTTCTTTCCAGAACGCTGTACTTATGTCCAAATGGACTGCCCTTCAAGATCATGTGCTATGCAGTCCGCTGTGTGGAGGCGCTCGGCCTGACAGCTAACGTTACTGCAAGTTTTGCCATCGTCTCGAATCTCTTCCCACGGCATGTGGCAACAGTGTTCGTAAGTGGCTGGATCCATCGGTTCTGGAACCGATTCTCGCGATTAGTACTACATACGGAGGAAAGTTCAGATTCTTTTTACGTAAACCTACAGTTACTAATTACTTTATTCATTAAAATCTTTTTTTTTTAAGTTAGAGAGTTCATTTTTTTCTTCAAATTGGTGCCTTGCAGTGTTCCAAAATCAAGTTAATCCCAAATCCTGAAGTTGTTCTGAGCCAACCAGGTAACCACGGGAAGAAATCCCATCATTAGAAAGTCACTGGGTTTGGAATCGATTCTTATGATTGCTAGATCTAGTTTTTTATCTGCAAAGGAGCCAACGCTGTGGCCGTATTTCTATGATCTCGTTTTACTCTGGGGAAGCCGACAAAAATAGATACTGCTAGAATCAGATTTTAGTAAACCTAAAAACTTGGAACCCGAATGATGTTATTACACTTTAAGAAGGGGTATCTAATATCATAATACTATATTAATATTATGTCCCATGGATGGAGCTAATTCAAAATGTTATAAACCTTATATTATTTATAGCTTCGAAACCTATTGATACCGTTGACTTCACTTGTGTTGAACTCGTTTGTGTCCTTGGAAAAGGCACTTCACACAAATTTTCCTCACTTCACCTCGGTGGGAATGGGCACCCAGCTATAGAAAGTGAAAGAACTTGTCAGTTTGTTAGTGTTAGGGCGCTTAATTTAGCTGTTTGCATTGTTTATGCTTCCCGGGAAGCTGAGAATGTTACAGAGTGTTCTGCTGGGGTAATAACACAATAATATAGCCTAGTGTAAAGCGCATATGGCTTGCTGTAGAGTGAGTTTATGCACTATACAAATGCTATTTGTTATTATTATTATTATTATTATTAT
>NW_004797703.1:343141-350339 GCF_000002075.1 Aplysia californica
TGTGTGTGTGTGTGTGTGTGTCTTGTTGTTTGTCATTGTTGTTGTTGTTGTTGTTGTTGTTGTTGTTGTTTTTTTGGGGGGTTGTTTGTTTTTTCCTTTGCATGAGCATATTTTTATCTCGTCTGTTCATTACAAAATCAAAAAAAGGTGATAAGTTCTTTTCGTTTTCTATTTGTGGGTCGACGTTGTGGATTCAGGCACTCGTCAATTTTTCGGCATATAGGGTTATTGATATCGTCTTAAGGCCAGTTCATTTGCCTTGGTTTTGATGAAGAAAATATCAATCTATAGTGAATAGAAGTCGAGATATTTGCGACTGAAGGAGGTTAGGGTCGTCTGCTTTGGTGAAATTAGCGAGAAAATTTGGTAATTTTCATAGCTTGAGAATCCTTGGAGACTGAAAGTTTACAGTTTGTGTGCCTTTAATCAACGTAAATCAGTAAAATCAACACGGAAATGTATTTTTTAATGGACATGAAAGGTGCTGAGCCAAGAAAGAAAATTAGACCCAAAAAAACTTCCCAACTTCCAGAAACATCCCCGGGGGGGGGGGGCGGTCTTAATTAATTTGACGAGCGCCTGATTTCACCACGATACTTCACATTTGTGATGCAGCGTGGTGGTATCAGGCTCTGGTCAATTTTTATTTCAGTTTTTGGGCATGTCGAGTTATTGGTATCATCTTAAAGCTTGTTCACTTGTCTTTATTTGCATAAACAAAATATCCATTTATTTTAACTGCAAGTCGAGATATTTGAGAATGAAGGAGGTGGGGGTCACCTGTTTTCAGAGGTAAAATTAGTGAGAAAATGGCCGCCAAAGATTAGTTATTTCCTTAGCTTTAGAGTCCGTGTTAACTGCAAATTCACATTTTGTGTGCCTTTAATCAACGTTTTTTCTGAAAAATCCACACAGAAATGAGCTCTTTAATGGACTTGAAAGGTGTTGAGCCCACAAACAAAAATTTGATAAAAATTCACAAACCTGCCGAAAAATGCAGGTTTCTTCATTTCGATTATTTTGACGAGAGCCTGTATCCACCACGCTGCCTCACATTTAGTTTTTTAGTTTAGTATGGGGTTTTACGGCGCTCGCAACTGCATATCGTTATATGAGCGCATACTTCACATTTGTTTCTTTATAATTAATTTCTTAGAAATTATTGTGTGTCCCATGGGTTGACCACAGGGCATCCTGGAGACGGCACATGGCATTGGCCTGATGGCTGGACCAGGCGTGGGTGGAGCCCTGTTTGAGGTGGGTGATGTCTGTTATTGCTGGGGCAGTTTCTGTCGTTGTTGTTGTTGCTGATGTTGTTGTTGTTTTTGTTGTTGTTGTTGCTGTTGTTGTTGTTGTTGTTGTTGTTGATATTGTTGTTGTTGCTGTTGTTGTTGCTTATGTTATTGTTGTTATTGCTGGGGTAGTTTCTGTCTTTGTTGTTGCTGATTTTGTTGTTGTTATTATTGCTATTGTTGTTGTTGTTGTTTTTTTGTTGTTTAGTTGTCGTTGTTCTTGTTGTTGCAATTGTTGTTGTTGCTGTTGCTGCTAGAGCTTGTTGCTGTTGCTGTTGTTGTTGTTGTTGTTGTTGTTGTTATTGTTGTTGTTGTTGTAGTCATCTCAGTCATTTTTTTTGTTGTTTTCTTTTCTTTTTCTTTTTTGTTGTCGCTTTTGATGTTGTTGTTGTTGTTGTTGATGATGTTTATGTTGATG
Source organism: Aplysia californica (assembly GCF_000002075.1). NCBI lineage: Eukaryota > Metazoa > Mollusca > Gastropoda > Aplysiida > Aplysiidae > Aplysia > Aplysia californica. The sequence goes on from NW_004797703.1 coordinate 344,852, forward strand.
TTGTTGCTGTTACAACTGTTAATACTGTTGCTGTTGATCATGTTCTTATTGCTGCCGTTGTTAATACTGCTACTGATGGTGTTTCTTGTTGTCAAGACAACAGAATATCTTTTGACATTTTGGCTGCGAATTACGTATAGTCACAGAGCGGCAAGACCCGATGTTGAAACGTAACAAGGGGCTGCAAAATCACATTTTCCTTGGCTCCCCATTTTTTTTTTTAAAATTATTTTTTAATCACACTTTCCATAGTTTGCTCCACATTTCTTTTTCAAATTCCCAATCTAAAGGTGTTGTTTCGTTTTCTTTATTTTATTGATTATGTTTTTGACCGCGTACTTGTTTATACCAAAACCTCCCAAAAACCACACCAAAACCACACCAAACCTCCTCAAAATGTCTATGATATGATGTCATATGCTATGCTATCTATCGCTCTGAGGATAAAATATTGATCTGTAATACAATATTATCGTATTTGGATACTTCTTGATCCTGAATAAATTATTTAAGCCAAAAAACAATACTATAGCACTACAAGAGACAACATTTACGTATTTGTTTTTTTTATTTCAAACACTTTTAATTTGACATGTACATAGAGAAAGTACAGATCTAAAAATAATTTTTGGTATATGCTTTAGTTGTCATTTGACGGCACTTAAAAAGTCGTCTTATTGAAAAAATTGAAAAAAAGGGGGGGGAAATCACTTTCTGACGCCATTTATCAAAAGCTACAAATGCAATAAAAAATTCCTCAAGACACTTTCTAGAACTAGGTGTCGTTTACATTCTGTGAAAGTTGCATTAAAATCGAAAAAGATACAACAGAAAAATGGGAAGTGCGTGAAAATAGCATTATAAGAAAACAGCCGGTAAAGGTCAGTAAAGGCCAAAATGGTTCTCTTTCCCAATAGAAACCGTAAAAGCATACTTCAAATTAAAACATGGCAACTACCTGATGATAATATTAACACAGTAGAAATAGAACGGAGGTTTGCTACTGAATCTGAAGCATATAAGCTGTATAAAACATGTCAAATGCGAAAGAGAAAAAAAATTGGAAATTATTTCATTTTAAAAAGATTCTACCCTCTTCTCTAAAATCTCCTAAAACACCAGTTTAGGGTACAGAAACGCTTACAAACGTTTCTGGGTTTTGTTCAAGAAGAAGGAAATATTTTATATAATAAGTGATAACCCAATTTTTTATAATTTCACCCAAAAACATGTGTAGGGATCACTTCATGGTCACGCCTCCTTAGAATACTTCACAACATGCACGAGATAACAGAAATTAAATACCGCCTCGCCTCATTATATTATGTGAGAAATCTGTACTTGAATACTACTATAACACTAATTAAAATTCTAAGAAGTACAGTCGCTCATCAGTTAAAACAAAATAAAGAATGAAGTTGAACAAAGAATTCACAAACCATCCTTTTCTCTTATAAAGAGAGCCAAGAACCAGATGACAGATTATACGTGGCACCTAAGATAACTCTTCATAAAATACTATGTTATAGATCTTAAGATTAAAACTTTCTTAATTTCTCATACTCTGAAGTTTTCTGTGAATTTTAAGGAAAACAAATTAAAGAGGAGCGAAGTAAGTAGCCAAGTACACTGAAATAGTTGGAATTCCGATCTTCATTCATAAAGTCAATTTTCTCACACAACTACTAATATTCTACCACTGGAAATGGTCAAAATATGTAGTGTGGACTCTTGTTCAACGGCTCAGCAACTAAATTTGAGATCCGACTGAGCTAGAATATTTCAGAGGAACCAATGCAATTTATTATAAGAAACAATACTTGTCAATTTTTTTAAAAAGCGGCGACTCACGAAATATTTGTAACCTTCAAACTGCATTAATTTCCCAAACTTCTGGAACCAAACCTCAGGTTATAAAAAGTAAAGACAGCTTGTTGAAGCACTACTCATTTCCAAGCCGCTAAAAATAAACCAAGAAAATAGGGGGTCTGGGGAGCTAAAAAAAAAAAGAAAAAAAAAAGAAAAAAAGAACTGCATGAGCAGCAGTGGTAAAAAGTGAGGGCAGCAAATGTTAACTTATTAAATAGGCCCTATAACTTCAACATGAGGAAGTACCTTGCTTAACCTGCAATGAGGTCAATGTGTTCTCTCTCTCTCTCTCTCTCTCTCTCTCTCTCTCTCTCTCTCTCTCTCTCTTTCTTTCACACACACACACACAAATTAAAGACTGCTGCTATCGATGTCCAGCGTCAGTTTCTTGGACGCCGTGTGTTTTCTGGCTGTCCTTTTATTCTTTTACTTGCCCTGGCTTCTTATCCTTTGCCTTTGGGATTCTTACAACCCGTCCATTTCTTGTGGAACGAACAAGTCCAGCATCGTTATATTGCTTCAAGATTTTTGCCAGATCTTTCTTCCGTTGCTGATCTGAAAACTGGAACCAGACATCCCTCTGGACTCTAAAATGTTTGAACTCATTGCAGAGGTCAAACTCTCCCAATCCACAAAAGGCTCTCTGCATCTCCCTGTAATGCGCTTGGTCGAGAGCGTGGATTTTATGCACAAGCTCAAGTGCTCAACCCAGCTTGAGTGATTTCCACTGCGGGGACGTTGAGTTATGACAGTATTATTCCCATTCTTTTTTTGTTTAAATAATTTATTTAGGATCAAGAAGTATTCAAATACGATACTATTGTATTACAGATCAATATTTTATCCACAGAGCTATAGATAGCATTGCAAATAACATGATATCATAGAAAATATGAGGTGGTTTCGGGTGGTTTCGCGTTGTTTCGGGTGGTTTTTGTCTGGTTTCGGGTGGTTTTGGGAGGTTTCGCGTTGTTTTCGGGAGGTTCCGGTATAAACAAGTAGCGTTTTTAACCCGTTATTCTATCATTCTATCATTCTCATTTTTTACATCGCTTTTTCTATGTAGTAATTGTAGTAATATTTATTTATTATTTATATAGTTTGTTTGTGTGTGTGTGTGTGTGTGTGCGTGTGTGTGTGTGTGTGTGTGTGTGTGTGCATGTGTGTGATTAACAGATCGCTACCCTAGTATTACAAAGTTCTGTCTGCACAGTGCCTAGTTTGAGAAATTTGACTCAAAAATGTTGAGTCTCACAACATGTCAAGATTTTTCAATCTTTGAATATCTTATTAACGACTCAGAATAATCTTACGATTTTGATAGAACAGACAGAACATAATTTGGCTTTTTACCACATTGTCTTTGTAACTTAAAACTTCCAAAAATGTCAGATAGAACTTTTGTAGTTTTCAGGCAGCGATAAATATAATAATATACAGTCGAACCTGTCTTAGACGGTCACCTCTTCAAAGCGGCCATCTGTACTAACAGCCATTGTTCCGTAATACCAGTGTGTTTTATTTAAAGTAAACTTTCACCTGCTCATGAAGAAGTCAGTCACGGGCTGTAACTTTTCCTTCAAGTAGGTCTCAGAACCTGCTCATACAGCTCGCTTCTTTTTCTTTCTTTCTTTTTTTTTGGTAAGTGTTTTACGGCGCTCGCAACTGCATAAGGTCATATAAGCATGGGACATACTAAACATTTTCAGTTGGTAGAAAATATTGCATTTTGCCCGTGTGGAGGCCGAAGCCTACTCTTATTGATTTTGGACCACTAAGCGATCTTTAATGTGCGCAACTTGCACACGGGACCTCCGAGATTTTTCGCCCGTTTCCGAGAAGGCTAGGTATTCGATCTTACTTACCCTAAGATCAGGGGTGTGGCTAAAAAAACAGCAGTAAGAAAGAGCCAAGGAGTAGCAGAAGAAAGGCTGCAGAAAGAGTCAGGAATCCAGAGGAGGGGGCCAAGGAGATAAGGGGGTTGGGGCAGAAAGTGGAGACGAAAGCAGACAACAGAACATTGTTTCAGAGCAGGGAAGGAGGTGAAAGAAGACAAATTTTTGAGAAGCAAATTGTCCGTCTCTGTCCGGATTCGAACCCGGGGCCTATTGAATGAGAGGCGAACACGGTAACCTCTCGGCCACGAGAGTCCCCACAGGTCGCTTCTTACTCCACCGTCCCGATACACCGCCCTCAGATAATGTGTTTTGTATTGTGTTGAGACCAGGCGCTCGTCAAAATAATGAAATCGAAGAAAACGACATGTCCTGTTGGTTGGGTAATTTTTTAATTCAAATTTTAATTTTCGTTTTGGGGCTCAACACTTTTTTATCCCATCTAAATAAATATGGGTGGTAGGCTGGTGATTTGATGTGGTTTGCTCTTTCTTTCCTGTCAAACATCTATCATCTTGATCTCTCCTCCTTCTTTTTTGTGTTTGTTACTCGTTTGTTACTCTCTTGTAACACCTGTAATCTACAGCACTTATAATGACCGTATTGTGTTGCAAGTGCCGTAAAACTCTTAATAAAACTAAAACTGTACCAATTTTGCTGAAAACCTTTGATCAAAGCAACATAAGTTTTTAATTTTCAGTTTCCAAGGACTTTCAAACTATGGAAGTCTTCAAACTTTAGCAGGCATTTTCTTAATAATTTTACCTTTGACACCAGGCAACCCCACCTCCTTCAATCACAATTATCTCGACTTCGGTTCAAGATGGAGGGACATGATTTGTTTTCCCCAAAAGCAAGAGAAATAATCAAAGTGTAAGAGTATACCAATAACTCTGTATTCCAAAAATTGAGCACCCTATTCCACCACGATGCCTCACATACGCACGTTCTGTCGATACATTGAAGCTTTTATTACACATAATCGTTTTCATGAAAATTGAACTGAAATTATATATCATACAACTGTTAACTTTGTTGTTTTATCTCTAGAAAGTAACCATTACGTAACGCAAACCCTGTCCATAGCGACTGCCTGCTTATAAAGGTCGCTTTTCTATGTGATCTTGAGTGATCGTTATGGAGAGGTTCGACTGTATCTCTGACATTGCTCTTTTGACATCTTTGCACTTTTACTTTCACATAATTTTTATACTAAATCTTACCAAACTATGTGTCTTATTCCTTGCAGTTATTTTTCTTTCCATTAGTCATTTATTACTTCTTACATTCGTTATCCTTACATTGTTCGCTTGTTTCAGCTTTTCAGAAAAAATGAAATACATTTGTTTGTTGGGCTTCTCTATAACCTTTTTTGGTTGAAAGTGGCCTTAAAATCAATACTAATCTATAATGCTTTATGTTTAACACTCACTTAATTAACCACCCCCCTCCCCATTTAAAAAAATCCCTTTTCCTGTCCCCCTTTCCCATACCTCTCACGATAGGCTGGAGGATTTGGGTTACCATTTTATGTTATTGGTCTTCTAACAATATTCAATGGATTGATCGTGTGGAAATTTCTGAAACCGCCAGCCGGTGAGTGTTAATGTGTATGTGTGTGTGTGTGTGTGTGTGTGTGTGTGTGTGTGTGTGTGTGCGTGTGTGTGTGTATGTGTGTATGTGTGTTTGTATGCGTTTTGTGCGTATGTGGTCGAGTAGGTGTG
>NW_004797703.1:352536-359169 GCF_000002075.1 Aplysia californica
CAGGGGTAGAATTATGACTTCTCCCAACTGTTCAGTTTAGCAAACTCCGTTCTTCACGACTCTCGGGACACTAGTTTGTTCAATAAACAAACAAAAATGATGTAACAAAATTAATGGAAATTAAGATTTAGACTTGATTTTCTAAATCCAAAGTTATGCATTCACCAAGGTTAATTCCTGTGGTTTTATCAACTGTTATTGTAGGGCAATTGTACAAGAAGGTTGGGTCCACTGTACACATCCTTGTTGAAAGTACAGTTGAACCTGCCCCGGCAGTGACGCATCAAAGACAACCGTCTCAACAAACGACCACTGCCCCCCACCCCCACCCCACACACACTTTGTTTATACCTTTATGTTGACATTGCCAAAGACCGCCACTTGTGCAACCAGACGCAACCGCTTTATTTCATCAACCAAAAGCCCCTTAATTCTGCTTATTTCTAGTAAGTAAGTAAGTTTATTCAGTGTTTAAGGCCATTGGTCCACATCACATCGCACCAAACATTCATTTGATAAATAATGTTTCCATAACGAATAGGTAAAGGTTATGCACATATCTCTTATCATGAGTCAAACATTGCATATTTCTGTCAATGGGCTGAGTCAGGCTGGGGGAATTAACAATTTCCATTGAAGGACAAAGTGTGAACAATAGAAAATAAAGTGAAATTCATCTTCAATTTCATGAGAGTTACACCTGTCTGCTTAATTCGATTTATATCGAAAGCCTTTCATCGACCAACACGTTGCCATAGGTTAACCCAACAACTAAAAATATCCCCTAAACCTCCCTTTCTTTCCAATCTCCAAAACAAAAAAGATCAAAACCTTTTAATGAGTCTTACGCCACGGCAGTCCCTAGCCTGCGCCCTCCTCTGGTTTGGCCAAAAAATGGGTTTGTTTTTCCATTCAATTAAATCTTATCTTACCCAGTCTCATGATGCGGTGGAATTAGGAGCTCGTCAATTGTTGGGAGTGTGCAATTATTGGTGTCACCTTAAATCTTGTTCATTAAAATTTTGTCTATCTTTGAAAGAAAAAAATATCAAACTACTAAGCAGTTAAGATATTTGCGACTGAAGGAGGGGGGGTTGCATGGTTTTAGTGGTGAAATTAGAGAGAAAATGGCAGTCAAAGTTTGGTGACTTCTATAGCTTGAAAGTGCCTACAATTGGTAAATTTGCTTTTTTTGTACTTTTAATCAACGTTTTTCAGTAACATTCACACAGATATTAAAAGTATTTTAAATGCACATTGAAGGTTTTGAATTTTTTTTTTAACTTCGATAAAAAGTGCTCAACGGGAAGAAACTATGCCTTACGGATTACTTATCCCTAGTCTGGGATTTCTTACAGATCATGTGCTAAGTTTAATCGTTTTAAGACTGATCAAACGTAACATTTTGATGTGCTGTTTGACTTATTGTTTTTCAAAGTGGCAGCACCTTCCCCAAAGCCTTTGGGCTTGCTGTCTGAAGCTGGAGTTGAACTTGAGATAGACGAACACGTTGAGGGAGGAGCAGCTGACCATGAGACAGATCCGGAACAAGCCGATCACAGAGAACAAGTCACGGTATTTTCTGAAGTCGTTGTACTCGGGCTCGATGTAGGACGCGTATCTATTGAGAACCGAGGGGAGGTTGCAGACGACGAACATAAGCACGAGAACGATCACAGACTGCACGGCTCGCAATTCCTTCCCAGAGAGCTCAGGCCGAACGTCCTTGACATTTGACCCTTGGGCGTCTGATCTTTTCGCTTTCGAAGTTTTGGTGGCATTCTTATTAGCTTTGTTCTCCGATCTTTGTCTGAATTTGGACGTTTCGCGAAGTCGGTTGGTCAAGATGATTAAACAGACTATAACTATTACCTGTGCTGCGGTTGGGACCACCACGTCCATGGTGTTTTGAAAAACGAGAACTCGTACAGAGAAGTCCTCCGAGAACCAAAAGACAACCATCGTCGTGTTCTGAGTAGGATCCACAACAGATTGAAAGCCGATTGAAGCAAACAGGGGGATATAAAAGGCAAATACAACAACCACCAATATAACCAAAGTCAGCAATGCTTTTTCTGAAGTGAAGATCGTTTTGAAGTGAAATGGGAGAGCAACACAGCAACATTTCTGTACGGTCAGGTACACAGTGATGACTGCAGATGTTGTATACATCATATGAAAATATGAAACGACTTGGAACGATATCATGAAAAGAGGGATACCCTCAAAACTTGTACGGAGGCCAGCAAACTCGACGAATCGAATAAGTGTTGACACAAGAAAGATAAGGAGGAAACTTAGGTCGGCGATTGTGAGTACAAATAGTGTCACGGATGTGGCAGTCTCTGTAACACCCAGGCGCGCAAAGATGAAAAGGTTGCAGATGTTGCTAACAATTCCAAAGACCATCATGGAGGTGTTAAAGGAGCGAATGACCAAAGTGACAATAGTGAGGTTGTCTATGCTGATGTAGCGTGCCAGAGATGAGCTGTTAAGGCGGGAGTCGTCCTCAAAATTAGCCTCATGTCGACTCGAGTTTGTAGACATCCTGCTTGACAGAGCGTTCGATGCAGTGGAATTTGTTAGTAGTTGGCACTTCTTTACTATTCTTTTGTTATCCCAGTCTGTTTTGCGTTCTGCTAAGACCTTCAGGCTATGCTTGCGTTTTTGCGATCTCCTCGTTGACTCTATAGATCCGATAACCTTTAGGGTAACAGAATGGATTAATCCTGGCAAGCGTGTTGTATTGAGACAGTCCTGACCTTGCTGGTAAACAATTCGGGATGTCCATGCATCTAAAAAAAGAATACACACATAATTTTGTGAGATCAATAACAGAATCACACAACCATGCAGGATGAAATGAGAATATAAAACCTGTATTTTATATTCCCTCATCATCACAAATTCAGAACAGAGGCAGGATTCGACCTTGCCTGATGAGGTCAACTAGAGGGATACCAAGCCCCGGCACAAAGGTGGAGATTCTCGGAAATTACTATTCTCTCTGTTTCCAGTTTGCGGCTTGACAAATAAAGAGTAAAAACATTTTCACTATAAATGAGTGAATCTTTGAATCACTTATTTTCGTATCAATGCCCAATGGAGTTAGAAGCCTCCCATTCTAAAGGCACGGCACCCTGAAGCCTATTGTTTTATTTTGGTAAGTGTTTTACGGAGCTCACAACTGTATAAGGTCACGAGAGCGCCCGAGGGACATGAAACGTTTTACGTTTTAGTAGGAATTAATTTTGAATTTTTTGCGCGGGTGACGGCAGAAGCCTACTTTTATCGATTTTCGACGACCAAGGGATCTTTAACGTGCCCAACGTTCACATGTGACATCCGTGATTTTTCTCCCTAATCTGCCAAGGCTAGGTGTTAGATCTTACCTACCCTAAGATCAGGAGTGTAGCTAAAAGACAACAGTAAAGGCAGATGACACAAGATGGTTAGAGAATAGGAAAGGAAGTGAAAGTAATAATAATGATGATGATAATAATAATAATAATAATAATAATAATAATAATAATAATAATAATAATATTAAATAGCATTTATATAGCGCATATCCCCACTCGAAAGCAAGCTCTATGCACTTTACACTATAGTATTACCCCAGCAGACCATAGAACAATCAGAAACATTCTCAGCTTCCCGGGAAGCATACAGAGCAAGCAGCTGGTTAAGCGCTCATACACTAACAAACTGACAAGGTTTTTCACTATCTATAGCTGGGTACCCATTTCCATCTGGGTGAAGTTGGGAAAATTCGTGTTAAGTGCCTTTCCCAAGGACACAACGTCGGGCCCACGGCTCAAACCCCCGACCCCGCAACCTCACAATTACGAGTCCGGTAGCCTAACCGCTAGGCCATTGACGCCACAAGTAGAACATTTTTAGAGAACAAATTTTTGTCGTCGTTGTCAGGCTGCGAGCCCGGGACCTATTGATTGAGACCTATAGATCACGAGAGCCCCCGCACCGCTTTTAGAATAACGAGGGCTGTGTGAAAATCAAAGCGAAAATGACCACTGAAAGGAGAGAAAAAAAATCAAATATATGTACATCTGTACACATTTTTACACATTAAATAGTCATCCCTTTTGACTACATGTACTAATGAATACAGTGTCCTTAAGGATCAATGCATTTTTTCTGGCGGCTCATCACAAAATGCGAGTGGTTGGAGAGTGACACGGATAGGTCCTTCTAATTAAATTGCTTTTCGTCTGTTGTTTCTGTCATTCTATCATAATTTTCCCCACTGAGTGACCATTATCGTGTGCATGTATTTCTCTTTACTCGAACAAACAAACAAACATCTTTGGAGAATCTATCCTTCTAGTGCAACACATCTTGTCTAGAAAATGCAGCCAATCTGGAACCTCGGAGTATTTATTTATCCCCCTCAAATGTAATGTCTCTCTATGGGCCAAAAGAGATTAAAAGCTTGAGGGAATTTTGCCAGGCCTGGAGGCTAGGTGTGACAATACTCCGCAGCAGTGGCTATGGAGCCCCACCATAGATTTTGATTGATGATTATATCCCAGACCCTGAACTGTCATGGCCGCCCCTCTTTGCTCTATAATAAACCTCACTGCGAGGCGTGTTTACTATGCGGACCCATATGAAGGGTAAACAGAACTATGGTTATACTCGAGTGCGCGGGGCAGTCTCCCCCCCCCCCCCTTCCACCTCCCCTTTGCCCGTCAGTAATATGCTCCAAATGGAGCCATAGTGCGCTTCATATATTATTACAGTGAAGAGGAATTAGGTCAAAATACAATGTCAAGGATAGTTATGAAATATTTTCAAACAAGTGTTGGACCTCCCCCCACCCTCCCTTTTCCCCCTCCAATGGCGACGCTACCTATCACCTTCCCAGCAACGTTTCAAGTGATTCAGGAACAGACTCACTTTCCAATGCTGATGTCTTCATGTCCCCACAGCTCACATTTGAGAAAAAAAAAAAGAAAAGAAAATTCTAAGTCACGCACTGTCAAAGCCGTTCGGTTTTTGGCGATATCGATGCAAGTAAAATGTGATTACCAAAACCATCCAATTACTGTTTCATTCTACTCAGCAAGAATTTTTTGTCGTACTATTTGTATAACCAAACTTTTAAAAACTGGTTGTAAGTGTGTAAGTCATAATGTATTGGCATTGCTTCAGATTGGGGTTTTTTGCTTTTGTTGGGTTTTTTTTTTTTTCTTTTTTTTTTTGGGGGGGGGGGGTGGGGGGGGCTTTTTTTTCTCTCCTTGGGCTCTACGAGTGCAGCAAATGCAAAAAAAAATTACCTTGACTCAGAGAAGTGTTGAGTTGTAACACGACGACAAAAGGAATGTTTCTCATCAGTGTTATTCCTCTCTCGTTCAAAATGGCTAACACAAGGTTAGAGTATTGTTCTACTCAACTCAGTGTTGTTCATTTAAAAGGGGAAAAAAGACATAAAAGAAAACGTACAGTGCAATTAAAAAGTATGTATCTGCTATAATATCCTTTTAAAGGTGTATATCTAAGCGTTTGGTTAAATTGTCGGTCCTGTTGAACGTGTTATTTTAATCACTCTGACTTTTCGAAAAGTGCGATTTGACGATTAACATCCACGAAACCAATGAAAGAAAGAAGTAAAAATGTAATGTAATAATTAATGCAACGTCCTTTCTATCAGCCAAACTGTTTTAAATTTAAACTTCTCTTTGTATGTATCAATATCGTTCTATCAAAGTGAAAAAGAAAATTTCCCGAAAACGAAAATTGTATTAATACTCACACGAGCACATGCAGCGTCTCTATAGTCCAGAGATACATATGTATATAATATATACTTTGAGGTGGGGTTCTTCTATTGTTTGTAAGTCAACCATAATACATCTTTGCTGCAATCAAGTAATTGTCAAAGCAATCTTTAGATGAAATTTTCTTTTTTTTCTTTTTAATTCTCTATGTTATAAAACATTTAATTACTACTTTAATTTCTTCTTAAGAAAGGTTGGGGGGAGGGGGTGATGTAGGGCGACAGGAAGGGGGAAGGAGGTGGGGGTTCGTGTAAGGTGACATCTCCGAAAATTAATCAATTTCACCCTTATACCAAGCAGTTACATACTACACGGCTTCAATTAATTATTTGTCCTGCTAATATTATTATAGTAAGTTGAGGTGGCTGGGTACTGTTCTATGACGTGCTAGGCCATAGAAAAGGTCAATGGAGTAGTGGAAAATATGCAATCCAATTAAGTGATCAATGGGTCTTCAACCAGATTACACGTGGTAGTAAGACTTGGTTCTATGCCTGAACTAATGAGGGGTATCAAACATTGCTAAAACGACGTATTTGTATTAATCAGAGGCAAACAGTATGAATACAGTGTTTGGTTCTTTGTGTAAAGTTCTGATCGGTTCAGAGCCTCGTTATGGTTATTATAATGAACTTACTACACTACTTAGTCAAGTGGTGAGACAGAGCCATAGCCATCAAGGCGGTGGTGGTTTAGAAGTTATGCGCTTAGCCGTTGCACGCAGAAGACTTGAGTTCAGTTCCCAAGAGGAGAGACAATTATAAAGTATCTTGGTCGTTCTACTGGAAGCCTGTATTCCTCTTTTCCCGCAGATTTAAAAATGCTGGGGGGG
>NW_004797703.1:360406-361707 GCF_000002075.1 Aplysia californica
GGAAGAAGAAGAAGAAGAAGAAGAAGAAGAAGAAGAAGAAGAAGAAGAAGAAGAAGAAGAAGAAGAAGAAGGAAACAGAAGGAGAAGGGAGAGGAGGAGAATAAGAATATTGTCTACTCTTCTACCTTTGTAAAACAAATTGAATCTCAGGACATCAACGTTTCACAAAGACAAACTTATGTTCCACAACTTTCAGTAAATTATATCGAAGACATGACAGATGGAAAAACAGTTACAATACGATCAACGTGGTGGACCGAGACATCCTGAGGCGCATTTGGGAGGTATTCTCATATCGGCTTGATGTTGTCCGTGCCACCGGTGTTGGAATCAGGCTCTCGTCAAAATAATCAAAGTGAAGAAACTTGAATTTTTCCACAGGTTTGCAAATTTTTATTACATTTTTGTTTTTTGGCTCAATACTTTTCAGACCCATTAAAGAACTAATTTTTGTGTGAAATTATTCTTAAATACGTTTATTAAAGGCGCAAAAATGTAAATTTTCAGTTTCCACGGACTCTTAATTTAAGGAAATAATTAATCTTTGGTGGCCATTTTCTCACTAATTTTACCTCTGAAAACAGATGACCCCCACCCCCTTCTTTTGCAAATATCTCAACTTGTATTCAAGATAAATGGACATTTGTTTCATCAAAAATAAAGACAAGTGAACAAGCTTTACGATTATACCAATAACTCTACATGCCCAAAAATTGACGAGAGCCTGCTTCCACCGTGTTGCGACACAATTGAAAAACATGAAACAAGAACTTAAAGTTATGTACAATGCATGTCGCGTCCAAGCTAGAGTTTCCTATCGTTTTTGTTTTTGAAATATCGCGTGATGATTTTGGCGTTTTCTTTTTGGATCACCCTGTATATTACCTCTCACCCCGGGTTGACCCTGCATGCCAGATATAAGTTATCTAGATCTAAATTGTGTCGAGGTGAGTGCAAAACACACCAAATTAATTTTAGTACATGTATTGTTATACGCCGCTCACAACTGTATAAGGTCGTTTGAGCGACAAGGGTAGATGTCAACAGAGAAGTCCAAACGGGGAATCAGGCTTATTCTGCTCACCTCTCTAGCCTAAATAACTCAAAGTCTGCATCTACTATCAAGGCACCCCGGAAATACCAGTTAACAAGAGAGTGAAAAACATACAAAAGATGTAGACGATAAATGACGACAGTAAGGGTTCCCCCTATGTTGTTTCAGCACAGTATGAGCATAACATTGATAAACCAACCCATTTACAATTTCTACTATGCATAAAAACATGTCAATACCCCCCCCC
>NW_004797703.1:363877-367653 GCF_000002075.1 Aplysia californica
CCCCCCCCCACATTTTACCTACTGTCTGTTCTTTTTGTCTCCAGTGATCTGGGATTCGAGAACAATCTCGACACTTTTGGAGTAGTGTCAGGGCTATTCAACTCTATGTTCTGTTTTGGGTAGGTCAGAGCACGGGTGTAGTTTGTGCTGACTAAGCAGGAATTGAGACATTTTGTCCCCCTCGCAGTTGTTGTTATTGGTGTTGTTGTTGATGTTGTTATTGTTGTTGTTGTTGTTGTTGTTGTTAATGTTGCTGTTGTTGTTGTTGTCGTTGTGGTTGCTTAATTTGTTGCTGTTATTTGGGTTTTCTTTCACTGCTGATGCTGCTGTTTGCAGAGATCGTATGCGTTTGCTGGTGAACTTACTGTTGTTGTCATTTTATGTCGGTCGTATTGTTGTTTCACTGTCTCTGTTTTCTCTTTCTTTTCCTGTACATCCTCTTTCACCCCCCCCCTTTCCCCTCTCCCCTTTCCATTTTCCCCTTTCTTGTTGTTGTTGTTGTTGTTGTTGTTGTTGTTGTTATTGTTGTTGCTGCTGTTGTTGCTGTTGTTGTTGTTGTTGTTGTTGTTGTTGTTGTTGTTGTTCTTCTTCTTCTTCTTCTTCTTCTTCTTCTTCTTCTTCTTCTTCTTCTTCTTTTTCTTCTTCTAAAATTGTAACATCGAAGTACGGGCGTACTTCTTTCGCTTCTCTTTTTCTTTTCTGGCATTTGTATATTCCTGCTGTCGAGTCACTTTAAAATTCAATTCCTTTATTATACTTCCAACTTCTGTCTGTCTGTCTTGCCTTGTTCCAACACCAATGACCTTAAATGGGCTGGTGTGCTCCTCTACTCCTCTAGACGTTGGACTATAATATAATTTTCTAATCATATCATACAAATTAAATGTCTACTGAAGACGGTTTCGGTCGGGGGGTTTTTTTCTAAGCTTTTCTTCCTGTAATTGTGTTCTTTTTTAGATCAGTTAGACTGTTCCTTCCTACAAATATCTTTGATTATTATTTGAACCAAGTCGGACTTACTTAGGGAGCGAATGACCCTTGTTCAAATACCCGACGGGATGTTCTGAACTGGGGGTTGATTTTTTTTGTTTTGTTTGGTCCTATCGGGGAGGTGCTATCGGAGACGGACGTCAAATTCGGACGTGTCGTCTTTCAGCTTACTTTACACTAATGAAAGGGGTTTTTGACAAACACTTTACAATGCTATAGCTGTTTTTTTCTCTCAACTGTCTTATCTCATCATTTATTGGCAAGGGCCTCTCGTGGTCTTAAGTTACGATGTTCACCCGTCATTCAATGGTTCCAGGGATGGAAACCTAACTGTGACCTAAGTTTTCTTTTCTAAAAGTGTTTCCTTTCATTTCCTTCCCTGTTTTCTAGTCCTGTTCTGTCATCTGCTTGCAATTCCACTTTCTCCCCCGAAATCCAGCCTCTTTTAACTCTTTCTACTGCTAATTCTCTGGCTCCTTCTTATTACTGTCTTTCAGCCGCATCCCTGATCTTAGGGTAGGTTAGATCATAGACCTAGCGAAAAGTGTCGAAGGTCCCTTGTGCAAGCTGCACAGGTTAAAGATCCCTTATTGGACCAAAATTCATTATATTATAGTATAAAGCGCATAGAGCTTGCTGTAGACTAGGTTATGCATTATAATACAAATGCTATTTATTATTATTAATATTATCATTATTATTATTATTATTATTATTATTATTATTATTATTATTATTATTATTATTATTATTATTATTATTATTACTGTTATTATCCCTGAGATCAAAGAGAGGAACGTAAAGAGGAAGAGAACATCATTTGACCTGCTTTTTCATGAACTGTGTCGACAGCGCTTTCTTGGGTACAACTCTCGGTGGTGTCTTGGTTGAGGAGGTAGGCTTTAGACAAGGAGTGAGCATCATCTCAGCCGTCTTCCTTTTTGCCGTAAGTCACAATTCTGGGATTGTTCATGTATTTTGCTGTCCTTGTTTGTTTGTTTGTTTGTTTGTTTATGGGTTTGTTTGGATTTTCCATGTTATGTTTATCATTATTGCATTGTTGTTTTTATTGTTGCCGTTGTTGTTGTTGTTGTTGTTGTTGTTGTTGTTGTTGTTGTTGTTGTTGTTGTTGTTGTTGTTGTTGTTGTTGTGGTTATTGCTGTTGTTATGGTTGCTGTTTTCTTGAATGGAGGATATTCGTTTTTGCTCTGAGATACTATTTTTCATTTATCCTGTTTCAGCCCTGACAAGCTTCTTCCTTTAACGTTTTAAGTTGTTTCTTTACAAGCGCAGAACATTTCCTCTGCATCCGTCAAGCGTTTCTTACTCGCAGATCATACAACATGTACCTTCTTGCTCACCTAGCCAGGAATCGACCTTCCAATTAGCAGTTCTTGAACTCAAGCAAGATCTTCTCACTCCCGACTATCTGCCTAAAGTAACTTTTAGGATACAGATGATAAATTCGACTGATCAGCAGCGGACCAATTAGTATTTTTCCACACATTTCAAACCATCATACACAAGTCAGTAACACAAATTAAAATTTGCGAATTTCAATGACGGTGGTTTATTGCTGTGGCTGTTGGTAGCTGCAAAGAAAGGGCTAGAATCCTTTTCTTTGACCCAACCCCACGTCTGTTTTGATTTTAAAGTTATAGAAAAACAAATTTACTGGCGGAAAAACTGTCTAAATAATATGAAGTCATGCTTTTTTTTTTTTTTTTTACCTATTTACTCAATCCTTCCTCTTGTACCTCTAGGGCGTCGAGGGGAGAACTAGCTTTCTGTCTCTTCCAAGCTGGATGGCCCGGCTGGGTGGGATGTTGTGTGTTTTTGGGGTATGCTTCACGCCTTTGATTCAGGTCTTCCTTGGTCTTCCTCTTGCTATGAAAGTTCCCTTAAAACAAGCAATGTGGAGTGACCAGAATGCTTGTACTCAATGCGATAATATTATTATGTTGAATGTCTATCAATATGACCCACTACTCCAGATTTTATTTATCCATTTTTTAAAATATACTTTGACATCGCACACCGCAGGAGACGACAAGAATTCAATGGCCATGCGGGAATAATTTTTTTTGAGTTCGATTCTCGTGTGGAATTTTTTTTATCGAGCATTCGATTCCCATGTGGAAGAATAGTGTAAAAACAGCCGTAGCCGAAATTGGGTCCTTCAAACTTTTACATTACGAGAGACCCCACATTCTTCAAAATAGATTGTATTATTATCAGTAAGCTACTAAACACCAATAGCAACAACAACAAGAACAAAAACAGCAAAAGGAACAACAACAACAGCATGTTAACAACAACAGCAACAACAACAACAACGACCACAGCAACAACAATGACGGCGATGACGACCACAAGAATAAAAACAAGAAGAACAATAATAGTAAGTATTAAATACCGTCGTTTTCCAGATGGTAACCAGTGCTATGTACTTCTTCATCCGACTGATATGTCGCATGAGACTCCAACGCGTACCCACCCCACCACCAGACGAAAGTCGCGCTTACCGCCAGCTCCTATCTTCCGCCCAAAGGATTGAAGAGGAGATTGACGGTCAAGGTGGGGCAGGGGCAGCGAGCTCTCCTACAGTGCTGCAAGGTGCACAGGGAGTAGGAAGCATGTTTTCCTTCAGCTCCTCTATGGGTAAGTAGTTGAGTTTTGTTTTTTGGGGTTGTTTTTTTTTAAATTGGTTTATTTGCTAGATGTTGTTTGTTTTTTGTTGTTGTTGTTTTGGGGGGGTTGGTTTTGTGTGTGTGTGTGTGTGTGTA